>NW_027367473.1:0-57813 GCF_046119375.1 Phyllobates terribilis | reverse complement strand
CGGAATTTAAGAAATTCAGGGATCATCCAATGAACCCCACCACGGTTGAGCTCCTTGCTCGCATCCCTGCCAACTTCATCGGATCAACATCACATTTCTCTACTACCAGACGGATATTAGTATTATGTTGTTGTGTTGTGTTGTGTTGTTTTTCGTGTTTCTATCATGTAACGTGAGTAACCTTATGTTGTTATGTTGTGTTGTGTTGTGTTGTGTTGTGTTGTGTTGTGTTGTGTTTCATGTTTCTTTCATGTACCGTGTTTAACGTTATGTTGTTTGTGTTGGTTCTGTGTAACGTTCAACCCTTTCTATGTCAGTGGTAATGTCGTTTTTTGTTTGTGCTATGTTGCATGAGTTTAGAACACATTGATTCAATTATTTCAAAGCACAAAAACCATGGCAATTCCATAACAAAGATTACAATTACAAAATACAACTACTACATCAATCTGGTAATCACGGTAAGTCATACATAGACAGGTCTTGAAGACTGTTTTGGATGGCCTCCAACATGTCCCATGGTGGGTACTCTACTTCCTCCTGATATGGCATAAGGTAGCCCTTTACCCGTTTCATGCACTAAAAGAATATCAGAAACACATCACATGACATCGATGTATATTACTCGTTACTCGTTAGAAATTGTAAGAAAATAAATAATTGGCTTACCAGTCCAAGTTCCTCTGCCGTAGGATGAATAATTTTTGGGTGTGTGCGCGCCAAATACCACTTCATGTAATCGTCAGTTACCTCGTACCCATACATAGTCGGTGGACCGATATCGTCAAGTGATATCCTATGGAAATTATGTGCATCCCACACCCAATGTGTGGTTGTGTACTCCAACTTGTAACTTTGTATCATCCTCGCCGGATGGCTCTTGTGGGTGCGATTAACGGTGCCGGAATGCACTGGACTACACCGAACTGCCTCAAGACTCGATCAGGCATGTAAGGTTTGGTGAAATCATGAGCGAACCCCAACACACCATGAAATAGAGATAGTGCGATGTCCTCGCCATCGAAGTCCAGAACACCATAGGGCAGCCAATCAACCTGAATAGGAATTTAAGTTTCAGAATATTCCTACACTACTAAATAAACGTCGCTAAATACAAGCTTTTCGTAGTACACAATACGTACCTCGGCATCTGACATGGCATCAAGCTCGCGCCCGGTAGTTTCTCCCGTGGACTGATGAGGCATTCGGGGACCACATTATGGCTAGAGGTAGGCCACCGTCCCCACCGACTGCTTTTGCGGCCTAAATGTCGGAAAGTGCACATATATCCAGCTCTACATTTTATGTTTAAATCATTACCATACCATAAGGACGTTAAAGATAAAAGCAAGTCTTTAATTGATACACAATTACTTACCATGATGAGCGTATAGCATGCCGAAACCTGCTTACACTCAGCCCTGGACGCCTTTCCCAGCTCCCGGTACGTCAAAGCGAGCAGACCGGCATCCCATGCCCACTTCCCGACCTCATCCAAGTCCCGGACAAAGTCCATGTTGGATAGTGGAATCTTATCCTATGACCTATCCGGGAAGAGGGAACTACCCAAAAATATGTAGTAGATACCCCAAGGCCGCTACGTGAGGGGTGGCAGTTAAGCATTGACGGCTACTGCCTCTATCCTTCAGCGATATGGGAGACAACTGAATCTTTCCCACACACGGGCAAAAATTCCCTCGCCTCGGCCAGCCTCTGACTGAGTTCGATAGTCATCCCCTTAAGGCGTTGCTGCTCGGAGCCACCCATCCCCCTGCCACGTATCGGTAGCTTCATTTGCTGGTAAACGTCATGCAGGGTGATTGTCATCTCACCAAAAGGTAGGTGAAATGAGTTCGTCTCAGACTACCACCTCTCCACGAACGCCATGAACATGTCCTTGTACACGTGCTCGTAAATGATTTCCGGGATGTGCTCAAGCCCGACATCAATAGAAGCTAACATTATAGGCGTCCCCGGAGCTGGGACCCAACCTCGCACCACCTTGTGCCGAAACTGGAAATTGCATGTTTGACTCTACAACATTAATTTAAAGAACATCGTACCGGAACTTAAGGATATTTCATTGAACATGAAACTTACCTTGCCCCGCCATATGTCGTATGCAACGTGGACAGGGAACCCACAAAGCAACTCAGGGTTTTTTGGACCACCACTGACCCCTACGGTCAGGTAGGGATCCACGATGATTGCCCTGCCGGCTCTCCTTTGTGGCTGCCCGACATCCTCCTCTCCGACTACCCCCTCATCTGTAGCCCCCTCGCACCTTTTTCATTCCGTCGGGTGTTCCACAGTCTTCGACCGCTCCACTCGCCCTATAAGACATATTTAATATTGAAACAATTATGATCTGCTTTATTAAACTTAGCTTATCATAAAAAATATTGTAGTTTATTATACATACCTCCATTTGAGGCTCTTCCTCAACCGCCTCTTCTTCCATAGGTCCACCTAGGGGTGTTCACCGGGTTCAGTTTTTCGGGTTTGAGCCAAACCGAACCGAACATAATCGGTTCGGTTTTCGGTTCTTGAAAATTCAAATATTCGGTTTTCGGTTTATATGGTTCGGGTCCGGTTTAAACCAATTTAAAAATATTCATTTAATTCGAACTAGGAAGGTATGGATTTGTACTATTTATTTTGTGTGTTTAGCTTAGTTCAATTAATTGTCTAATATATTCATTTGTTTCTAATTTATAACAAAGATTCGGAGAAGACTTTTTCACTCTTTTGGCCTTTGGGAGAAGTGAAACTTTGAATTGTTGGGATGAATTTTAAGACAAGAACTATGTTTTAATTTATTTCATATTTTGTTTTAGTCTTTTGGGTGAATGGATTGTGGAGAGTCTCTTTTAAGACTTAAATATCAAATTGAGGGGAAAACTTTTCAGTTTTCTTGGGGTTTCAAAAGTTTAATGTGTTCCAATCATAAATTTGGTTTTTTAGGTTTAAACCGAACCTAAACCTATTAAAATCGAACCAAATCCGATCCGAACCGAACATGTACGGTTCGGTTTTGGGTTCCAAATAATGAGCATTTTCGGTTTTGGTTCTTTACGGGTTAGGTTCGGTTCAGTTCGGTTTTGGACCGATGAACACCCCTAGGTCCACCATAACCGAAGGCGGACCAATCGCCTTGATGGCGATCATGGTCACCACCGTAGTACGGTTATGACCCACCGCCTTATTGGTAGTCTGACCCACCACCGTACTGGTATGCGGAACCACCGCTGTAATGGAATTCCGACCCACCTCCTTCGTGGTGTTCGGACCCATATACTCATCCCCCACACCCGAGATGGAATGCCGTGATCCGGATCCTGTCAGGTACATGGGGTAAGGGTACAGGGGGTCTTCGGATTGGCAATTTCTCCCCTCACCCGAAACAAAATGTCTCGCAAGCGTGTAAGTGGCCGAGGTGGACCTCGCTTCCGCCCCCCGCTTCTTCTTCCGGGTAACTCTACTGCCCAGCTCCGCTTCAGCTCAGGCTTCTTCCTCTGCAGCCAGACCGACAGCCTCCTCGTCATCTCTCATGGCATCCCTTTTGTGGTGACGTGCAGATCTGGAACCCATGCCACCGACCTTCTTTGCAATCTTCTTCAGTTGGTCCTGCATACACAACATTACAATGTAAATAACTTTAAAATGAATTGACCATACATCCACATCAACTAACTACATAATTTCATCACATTCAACCTAAAACTGCAATCAAGTTCAGACTTGTGGTCGTGACGGCTGTGGGAAGCCATGCTCGTGACGAGTGCTTCAGTGATGCTCGTCACGACCAATGGGAGGCAGTGCAATCCTAGATTTCAGTGGATACACTGCCTTCCCAACCTCAAATTCAACCTCAACCAACATTCAAAATTGTTTTCCTACTAATTCAACATTCAAAACTACCTAAATACTAAATCCAACTAGCAAACTCATTGCTAAGATAATATTGAACTTAAATGGTATTAAATCCCTTATATAACTAAAATCACCAGTATATATCAATTTTCCAAACATATAACGTAATTAAATCAATTTATTTTACCTAAATATCTACAAATTCTACAAAAATTACAAAAATTCATACAAAATACTATATAATCAAATATCTACAAAATCAATACTACAACTACAATCAACATAAATTTCAATATTTTAACTATATAATGTAATTAAATCAAATTATTTTACCTAAATACCTAAAAATTATACCAAAAATTAGAACAATTTATAAAAAATTACTTATACAACCAAATATCCACAAAATCAATACTACAACTAAAATCTCGATATGTATCAAAATTTCAATCTAAATTTAAATTAAATCACATTATTTTAACTAATTAACTTCATTAACTACTCAATCTTTCAATAATTCAACCTAGAAACCTATAGATCCAAATATCTTCCATATACTTCAAGATTTCAACAATATTATGCATATATATCACATTAATTTAACTAAATAGCATCTATAACTACTAAATCATCCAACAATTAGGCAAAATAACTTATAGATCTACATAAAAATTAACTCCAACAAGCTAAAAATTGAACAACTAACCATATCAACTTGAATTAGGATCTTTAAGATAGAAGAACAACGAATCGAGAAGCCTACGAGCACCGGAATCAACTCAAACAAACAAGAATTGTGTTCGAACGTAGGTTTTCCGCGAGAGAGCGTTTAGGAGGCGCAGGAATGTGTGAAATGAGAGTTTGGGCCATTTTTTAGGATTTTATAAGCCTTTAAGCGCTCCACGTCATGAGTACGCTGGGGGTGCTCGTGACTAGAGCTTTTTTGATGCTCGTGACGGGCGTTTTATAAATGCTTGTTACGGGTGTTTCGGAGATGCTCGTAACGAGTGTTGTGATAGCGGCCGTGACGAGCGTGTGTGCTATAGTTAGTAAAAAATTATGTGCGTCACTAAGCAATCACCTTTATCAATTGAAAAATTTGACATCTTTTTCCTTGGATATTGAGTTTAAGCCATATCAGAATCAATTGGACATCACAGTGGCTAGAAATTGGCATTTTTTTTTAGTTTTTGGATCCATTTGGTTCCAAGAGTTTGTAGGGGTTGGACCCATATGATTTCTTCCCGCTACTAAATCCAAAATTTCGAGTCTTTTAGAACTAATTTGTCTTCTCTGTTCGTTATTTTGGTCTGAAACGAAGTTTTTTTTTTTGTGTTCGCTGTTTTGGTTTGAAACGGATCCTAGACTTATTTTGGCTAATTAATGAGGGACTTATATTATTATTATTTTCCACCCCCACGATTCGTCACTTCTTCCATTTTTTTATCTTTTGTTCTTGTTTATGTTAGTACTTAGGAGTATATATGTTAACTGCTCACTAAGCCACGTTTAACTTAAATTCTTTTTTTTAATTCTTTTATTAGTTTACTACAAGTTAGCACCCTCTCATGTTCTTTTGATTTTTTAGTTGGATTTTTGTTTCCTTTTGTGCAAAAATATTGGTTGTAACTTCGATCTTGATTTTCATCATTTTCTTTTAATCCCCAAAACAAGGATATGATTAAAAGTCTATTTTTCAATAAATGCAAATAAAATATATAAGCTTAAGTGGATTTAATAAAATATAGTGGACTTTAATCCATCAAGCATTTATCAATACATGGATTGTGAAATAATTTTTTCAGTGAAATTTTACCACTGAATAGTAGGATCAAGGAGATGGATGATCGGTGTGTTGCTCAAGTTAATGGTGCTAAGATGGTGGTTGATGGTGAAACCAGGCGTCACCAGAAGGTAGAGGATGAACTGACCAAGCTCAAGGCAAAGTGTGGGAGGTATGTGCTGAACTGGGAGCCTATATGTGTGCCAAGTCTTGCGCCAAGATGATTGAAGAGTTTATGTGTGGAGAGCAAGGCGATTGGGAACTACATGCAAAATCGGAGGCCCTGGATAGGGATTTCACCGAGGGTTGTCCTCACTCGGACTATGTGAAGGACTAGGGTCTTCTGTCCAAGGACGGTGAGTTTGTTCCGTATGTCCCGGCTCATGGCGACGCAAGTGAGGAGCCTCTTGAAGATGTTTGAAACTACAAAGTGCAATAGTGAGTGTTAGTTGTTTTAATATTTGAACTTATTTTCTGCTCATACTTGTTTGTTGATTTCACTTAACTTTCTGAAAAGTCCTTCTTGTGTGATGGCGAGACAATGTTTTGGCGACTCGTCCACCATACCGGGTTGAACTTTATGTAATCTGATCTAGCTGCTTTATTTTCATACCTTTATATTGTGTCTTGCGTATTTGATGTTGATTCAGTCGTTAAGACCGCATACATGTCATGTTTTTGCATTGTCTGTTGAAGATGATGTGATCGTGTATCACCCGTCAACGATGGAGGAGTAGGCATGTGATTGTGGATGTACCAACGCGTGTTATTGTACTTAGTGGCACAAATCTCTACTTGGACTAGTTGGACTTGTAGGATAGGGAGATTAATGAGGTATAGGTGCCAAGGGCAATATACTTTCCTATTTATTCATGAACTTAATGCTTACTAGGAGTTAGTCTTGATAGTTTCAAGGCTAGGTTGGTAGGTAAGATGATGTTAGAACTAGTTGACCTAACTAGCAATATTAGTATGTGGATTAGGGCAATTTAGAAGACATAGAAATTAGGAATAGAGATAGAACTCGAATAGAAGGAACCTAGGACCATTGAATCAGGCTAGTAGGTTAGACCAACCATATGAAGTGTTTGTCCCATTTAATCAAAACAATCAAAACAATTTTCACAATCCCCCAATTAATTACTTTTCATTAGTTAGTCTTTCTAATATTATAAGAATTGATTGATTCGGTTCCTATGGGATTCGACCCCTACTTGCGACTCTACTTTAGTAGAGGAGTTGGAAGGGGTTATTTTGACCGGAGAACTAGCGACGGTTTTCCCGACATGTCACTAGCGCGCTTAATCTAAGGGCAGACAAGCACGGTCAGCCTCAGTGTGCTGGTAAGTCCCAGCGAGAAATGCACGCCTCATTTCGGCGTGCAATCATGCTTAGTTTCGGCATGCTACCACGCTTGGTTTGGGCGTCATTGAAAGGCCTAAGTACTCATGGGCCAGGCCCAACTGTGCGCTTAACCTAAGAGCACTAGCACGCTCGACCTAGGCGTGCTAACCTCCCTTTCGTTTTCTGCAAATTCTCGACCTCCATTCCATTTCATCCTTCGTCTCCGATTCTCCAAATCTTTGTTCTTCCTCTCTTCATTCTCCCTTAGTTCGTTCTCCTACCGACGACCTCTTCGCTCTACCATGGAGGGATCTGAAAAGAGGATTCCGCTTCCACCTCCGCCGTGGATGTTGGTGGAGACGCCGCCGAATCCCAGGATGGAGACGCCACCGAATCCCAGGATGAAGATGTTGCCGAATCCCAGGCTGTAGATGCCGCTAGAACTGGAGCACCACCTGTTTCAATGGAGGACGTCGGCAATTCTATGGTGGATGTCGGGGAAGTGGCGGCCGACAAGGTGCCGACTGAGATGCCAGCCGACCCGACGACCACTAATTTGGTGGCCGACGACGAGCAACCATCCGTCGTTGGTGGTGTTGCCGGCGGCGGACGTTGACCCATTACCTGAGCTACACCGCATTTAGAGGAGCCCGATATTGAAATCACTCCACTAACAGTATTCTACGAGGTAAATAATAAGTTTTTAATTTGTTTAAAATTTGTTTCTTTATATTAATTTTGATATTGAAAAGTTGAAATTAGATTAGTATATCAGAATTGAAATCTAATTAGAAATAGGAATATGAAAAGTTGAATTTTAAATTGCAATTTAAAATATAAATAAAAAACGAAATCCTAATTACTATGGAAATTCGATATCAAATGTTGAATTGGATTTTATTTTAAAATCGTAATCGATATATGGATTACGATTTACGATATCAAACGTCAGATTAAGAATTTAGGTTTGATTGGATTAGAAATCGAACATTGAATTCAATTTGGATTTGGGTTGGAATTTATCTTGGATTGGATTGGATTAGAAATCATTCAAAAAAGTTCATTTTTGAATATACAAACTTGTTTGAATTTTAATCGATTAGAATTGATCGAATAAAAATAAACTAAATCAAAAGACGTTTTTTCAAAAATGACATTAGAGTTTACGAGCAAGTTTGGATGATACTGGGATGACGGCACCGACCGCGACTATGAAAGTAAGGACACAATGGGTGGGTGTGAAAAACTCCATACGTTAGCGTGCACATGATGTTGTCGAGCGGTTGAAGGAGGAGGCGTCTGTTGATCTCGATAGAGACGGTCCGGTTGTTGAGGATGTGTTTTATGATTATGATTCATTCTACGTGAGTATTGATTCAGTTGTTGAGACGAGCCAATCTCCACATCATTCACCTTCGGCTTCTACTTCTCTACCACCGACTTCTATTGTGTCACAGGTCGAGTCTACTATGCCACTGGTGGAGTCTAATATGCCACGGGGCAAGTCTACTGTGCCACCGTTCGAGTCTACAGTGCTACCGGTCAAGTCTACTATGCCACCGATCGATTATAATATGCCACTAGTTGAGTCCACTGTGCCACCGGTCAAGTCTACTATGTCACCGGTCGAGTCTACTATGCCACCGGTTGAGTCCACTGTGTCACCGGTCGAGTCTACTATGCCACCAGTTGGGTCTACTGTGCCACCAGTCGGATCTTCTGGGCCACAGATCGGATCTTATGTGCCACCGGTCGGGGATTCTGTGCCACCGGCTTCTGTTGCTATGCCAGCGGCTTCTGTTGCTATGCCAGTAGCTTCTAATTCTGTGCCACCGGCTTCTACTTTTGTGCCACAAGTTGATGCTTCGTCTGAGTGGATGTCTGGGGGCTCCGTAAAGCAGGTTTATTAATTCGTTACGAGTCACACATTGCACAAGCCATTTACGACTTGACTCCTCGGATAGACCTTGCTGTTGTTGAGCCGCTATTGGTTTGACAGCTTAGGAGACAGAGGACACGTGTAGAGGGTGGACATGTAGAGGTTGTCGACACTCCCATGGATAGCGACCATGGTGAGGATGTCGCTCCTGAGGCTGTAGATCCCGAGGCCCGTGTTGAAGTTGCTCCTGGACTGAGAGGTCGTGCTAGACGACAAGCAGAGCAGGATTTGGTAGGTGCTTAAATTGAAATGATAACACTATTTTACAAAATCGGTTTTAAATGAATTTTGTTGAACTTTCAGACTGGAAAGTGTTTGAAGATCTACGCTCGCACAGCCTACTTCTCTACGTTTGAGGAGTATATTACAGATGTTCCGGATTCCTGGTCCTGGATTGCTAAGAGGAGCTGGTTGAGGGATCTTCGTACAGTTGGCGCTGCTTCTAGGATCGACTCCTCCCTCATTTCCTCTCTAGTTGAGAGGTGGAATCCAGAGACTAACTCGTTCCACTTCCACTTTGGTGAAATGATGATTGCACTGCATGACGTCCTCAAGATTACTACGTTGTCGTTTGATGGGAGGAGGTGCACGTCAACCGTTTTCGATGAAGCGGCTATCAGAGAGTGTGTATGCAAGGATTTGGAGGTGACATCGTCACAGTTTTCAAGATGGAACCATGCTGGAGGTATACCGGCATCGTGGTTGATCACACGTATTACGCAATGGCTGCAGAGTGAGCATTGAGATGAGGGCAAGATTGCTACATATTACCTCCTTTTGCTACTTGCTTCTACTGTCTTGGTCGACAAGTCGACTAAGGGGGGGAAGCACAGGTTGTTGGCTCTCCTATTTGACCACGACGTCACGTCATCATATGCTTAGGGAGTAGGAGTGCTTGCGCACCTGTATCGCAAATTAGGACAGGTTTCATGATGTGGAGTGCAGGGGATTGGTGGCTGCAACATTCTACTCGGAGTAAGTTTTAAGAAACTAAATGTATAAAATAGAACAATGTATTTAAGTCAAAGTTTTCATTTGAAATAGTGGATTCATGTACATTCTTGGATTTTGTATTATTTTCCCCATTTCCGTAGTCATGGCGTGATGACTACTGTAGTGTTAGGAGATGCACGTGCAACTGTTAGAGAGGATACGATACCAGACGTGCCAAATTCCAGCAACGTCAACCGTCTTAGACAGATTCGCCGCATCCTCGATGATGTTTCTGTGAGCGAGGTTTGATTCCTACGAATTCTATTCTTGATTTAAAACAGAAAGTTGTAAACTACAATGTCAATTTATCCGCAGGTTTTTTGGCAACCGTGGGGTCCACTTGATTTTAGCACTCCAAAGATTTCTCCATCACGCTTTCGAGGCATTTTATGGGTCATCAACGTCTATGAGCCTTACATGCCTGACCGGGTACTCCGATAGTTCGGTTTTAGGAAGGGGGTTCCGGTACCTCCCATTCCTCCTACAAAGATCACACGGGAGAATGAGCTGAAAAGGTACGAGGTGACGTTTGATCCAGAGTTGCTAGTAGTATGGGATCAAGATCCAAGACCACTTATAGATTTAGATGGTCCCGTAGCCATCCACTTTTGGGACGTGACTCCCGAATACATATAGTTTATTGAGAAGTACATGCACATGTATGTTGATGCCAATACCCTCATCCACTTTCAGAACACGTAGATCGTCGATGCTATTTCGTAAGTATCTATTTCAAAAACCGGTCGGATCTTCTGTGCCATCGTTCAGGGATTCTGTGCCACCGGCTTCTACTTCTGTGCCACCGGCTTCTACTTTGGTGCCACAAGTTGATGCTCCGCCTGAGTGGATGTCTGGGGGGATCTGTAAAGCATGTTTATTAATTAGTTACGAGTCACACACTACACCGGCCATTTACGACATGACTCCTCGGATAGACCTTGTTGTTGTTGAGTCACTATTGGTTCGACAGCTTAGGAGACAGAGGAGACGTGTCGAGGTGGACATGTAGAGGTTGGCGACGCTCCTGTGGATGGCGACCGTGGTGAGGATGTCGCTCCTGAGGTTGTAGATCCCGAGGCTCGTGTTGAGGTTGCTCCTGGACTAAGAGGTCGTGCTAGACGACAAGCAGAGCAGGATTGGTAGGTGTTTAAATTGAAATGATAACACTATTTTAGAAAATCGGTTTTAAATGAATTTTGTTGAACTTTCAGACTGAAAAGTGTTTGAAGATCTACGCTCGCACAACCTACTTCTCTATGTTTGAGGAGTATATTACAGATGTTCCGGATTCCTGGTTCTGGATTGCTGAGTGGAGCGGGTTGATAGATCTTTGTAAAGTTGGCGTTGCTTCTAGGATCGAATCCTCCCTTAATTCTGCTCTAGTTGAGAGGTGGAATCCAGAGACTAACTCGTTCCACTTCCACTTTGGTGAAATGACGATTACACTACATGATGTCCTCAAGATTACTGCGCTGTCGATTGATGGGAGGAGGTGCATGTCGACCGTTTTCGATGAGGCGGCTATCAGAGAGCGTGTATGCAAGGATTTGGAGGTGACATCATCACAGTTTTTGAGATGGAACCATGCTGGAGGTATACCGGTATCGTGGTTGATCACACGTATTATGCAGTGGCTGCAGAGTGAGCATCGAGATAAGGGAAAGATTGCTACATATTACCTCCTTTTGCTACTTGCTTCTACTGTCTTGGTCGACAAGTTGACTAAGGGTGGGAAGCACAGGTTGTGGAGCAAGAGTGCTTGGGTACCTGTATCACAATTTAGGACAGGCGTCACGTCGTGGAGCGCAAGGGATTGGTGGCTACAACATTCTACTCCTAGTAAGTTTTAAGAAACTAAATGTATAAAATAGAACTATGTATTTAAGTCAAAATTTTCATTTGAAATAGTGGATTCATGTACATGCTTGGATTTTATATTATTTTCCCCATTTCCGTAGACATGGCGTGGTGAATACTACAGCGTTAGGAGATGCATATGTAGCTGTTAGAGAGGATACGATACCAGACGTGCCAGATTCCAGCAACGTCAACTGTCTTAGACAGATTCGCCGCATCCTCGACGATGTTTCTGTGAGCGAGGTTTGATTCCTATGACTTCTATTCTTGATTTAAAACGAAAAATTGTAAACTACAATGTCAATTTATCCGCAAGTTGTTTGGCAACAGTGGGGTCCACTTGATTTTAGCACTCCAGAGATTGCTCCATCACGTTTTCGAGGCATTCTGTGGGTCATCAACGTTTATGAGCCTTACATGCCTGACCGGGTACTCCGATAGTTCGGTTTTAGGCAGGGGGTTCCGGTACCTCCCATTCCTCCTACAAAGATCACACGGGAGAATGAGCTGAAAAGGTACGAGGTGACGTTTGATCCAGAGTTGCTAGGAGTATGGGATCAAGACCAAGACCACTTATAGATTTAGATGGTCCCGAAGCCACCCACTTTTGGGACGTGACTCCCTAGTACATACAGTTTAATGAGGAGTAAACACACATGTATGTTGATCCCAACACCCTCGGCCACGTTCATAACACGCAGACCGTCGATGCTATTTCGTAAGTATCTATTTCAAACACGTTTAATATTTATTTTTGTTTATACAATTGTGTTGACTTAAATTTTAGGATTATGCAATGTTTACAAATTGTTGTTATGCAGATGAGAGAGTACTTGCAGCAGACTGTTCAGTCATCAAACTCCATCACTCACATACAGATATGGTATGAGATGTTGACAACTACAAACCCACCACCTAGACCATCGTTATTTAGAGACTCTCAGCACAAGCCTGGAGAGGGCAGTGGAGCAGGTGGAGGTCGGGATGGAGAGGGCAGTGGATTTTAGATTGTTTCTGTAAATGTTTATATGTATTGGTATTGGTTTTATGTATGTTTGCATGTGTTGGTACTTGTTTATGTAGATGCTTGTTTTATAACTCGAATTAGTTAGCAAATCGTAATTGAAAGACCATCAAAGGAGAAGAATACAATATGAAAAACAATCCGCCAATTGGTTAATGATGAGCCACAAAACGTGTGTCGTTATGCTCAATCAAATACTAAATACCTGACTACTACTCTAACTAGTAGAGTGGTAAGAAAGGGTGATCCCATGAAGAGTCATGGGAATTGATTCTAACGTAAATAATATGATTGACAACTTAGTAACCAAAGGGGGGTTTTGATGACTTGTTTTAACTATTGAAATGCGAGCAATTGATATTTAAGAAAGAACATTTCATTCAATAAACATCCACACATCAAATCAATAAGTTGATCATTGATATTCTATTTCTCCTAACTTCAATAGTTCAAATGAATTGTCCTAAATCATGTCCTAAAGTTGCTATTGGTCCAACTAGTCCTAATAGCGCGTAACTAGTCTATAGCCTTGAAATTATGAAGTCTATATAACCTAGCAGCAGTAAGTTCAGGAATAAATAGATGCACTAAATATCCTTGAAATTAATCATGCATTCAACTCCCTACAATATCAAGGTCAACTAGCCCTAGTGATTGCTTATGCTACCCTATGGTTAAGTTCTCCAACTAGGATGAACTTAAACCTAGAAATAATGAATTAAACCAATCTAACTAAATGGCCAATTTAGAAAGTCAAGCTTAATTCAATAACATTTACGGCAAAAGAGGAGAAACAATTCAACATAAACTTAGAACAAAGGTAGAATATCTTACAACCGAGGCTGATCCAAAGGTTTTAGCGATCAAATGAAATGCATAAACGAACTAGAACATAATCTCTCAAAATGCGTGGAAAAAGTGTTTAGAATATAATGAATGTCAAATGGAGGCAGCCCTAGGTGCTTTTATAACTAAAAGCCCCTACTAAACCCTAGAGATGATAAGGAGAAGGCCCGCAGCAAGCAACAATTCGGAGAGCCCACTTAAAAGTCCGGCTCGGCAGGGGCACGATCGCGCGGATAGGCACGCGGTCGTGCTTGGGTTTCTCGAAGCAGCACGTGATCGCGCCAGAGGCGACACGCCCGCGCCTTTGTTCAATCGCAACTTTTCCTTGGTATTTCCTCATGAAATGGTGTAACACGCTGCGTGAGTCCTGAGTACCGAAATACCCCTATATCTCTGCCATTATGCCTCTGAAAGGTTCTAATAACCGCTGCTTATGCTACACCAAACATCTCCTATCAAATTCCCCCACACTTAGTTCTTGAACGTCCTTGAGCTAGCTGCAATCGCCTTATTTTTCCTTTGAGGTTTGTGGCTTCAACTCTTGTGGAAACAACTTGATATCATTGATTCCTTATCCTTGACAATATCGCTCCATAGAAACATCTGAAAACATCCAAGCACAGGTGTAGATTCTGACTCCAGCATAACACTCATCATCAAAACCAAGACTCGAAAACAACTACTCAGCAGGACAATCAAACCATCCTAGACTTAAAAAGAACAAATGCAATGGTTTCAACAACTTCCTTCCCCTTTTACCATGTTAATCCAAAATAAGTTCATGAAGATTTTCATCCAATGAACATGCAATGGTAGTCTCTACCCAAATATCATGTGATTGAAAATCAAGAAAAATCAGCCTAACAATCAATCCTCTTCCTCACATGCTTCATGTTTTATGTTCAGAGTACAACTAGTCCAATACTTATGGAAACACAATAACCAAAATTCCCCTTCTCACCACATTATACAGCCATGGATTATTTTTCTTTTGGCCCCCTTTTATCCTACTCAAGTTTCATTCCTCTCTTTTTTTTCGGGCCCAACCATTTTATGGTCCGGGCCAAGTTGTTTGTTTAGGTAGAAGACCATTCGCTTCATAGATCATGGAGGATCGATCCCTTGGTTCTATTTCACACCTTGGGCATCGTGTGCTCTTCCGACTTTCTTTTGCTTTGAAACTTACTACCTTTATTTATTTCCTTTCCTTTGACTCTAGTAGAACGGGGGTCAGACATACTCCCTAATGACAGTCACATGATAAGGCAAGAAATAGACTGATCCATGTGTACTCCTAGCATTTTTCTAGTGCATCCTAACATACATCAACATGCTCAACCCATGATCATTACAACTAACCTCACTCATTCATCAATCACAATGGACTTGCAGTATTGACATCCATCATACATTCAAAGACTCAAACTTCATTTTTCTCATAACGGCATCACAAGCAATCAGGGAAATAATTGTTTCAACCGACACAACATCAACAAGCAGTCAAATCTCAAGCAAACAAACAAGCAAATTTTTATTTATATACAAAAACTACCTAGCAAAGTATGCATCTCCTTCCCGCACTTGAAACTCACAATGTCCCTATTGGGTACAATAATGACAAAGAATACAGATTAGGGGAAAGAGAAAAAATAACTCACTCCTCATCAGACCTCTCCTCAACATCGTACTGCTGCCCAAAGTCCCGTTGGTAACTCCGCCTTCTGCCCACTATGCTTGCACGCAAGTCCTCGATGCCCAGGCGCATACCCGCTAGCTGTTGCTCCAGAGTAGAGTATCATGGCAGCTGTGACTGGATGTGCCCGAAGCCCATCTGAAGCTCGTGCATCTGAGTGAACAGACACTCCTGCCATTCTGGGGCAGACTGCTCTGGCGGGACGTCTTGTCCCATGTCTTCTTGAGGGGAGAGGTGTGCATCCTCTACGATAGCGGCATTGTCGGGTAAGAGATGGAAAATGTGGATGGGGTCGTAGATGAATTGTCGAAGCAGGACTATGGTGTGGTTGCCATTCTGGCCGGAATTCCACGTCCAGTGATCGGGTCGCCCTTACATCAGTCGTGCATGTACCATAGCGCGCTCATCGAATGTGTACGGCCCTACGGAGGTGTCCTCCCCCTCTAATGCCTCTTGTGTTACGTTGCAGGTGGCGAGCACTAGTAGTGTTATCATTCCCCCGAAGCTGATTTTTCAGTGCTCCTTTGTACGGGCATTTTTGCAAGCTGCCAGGAAGATGGAGATCCATGCAGGCGTGCTCTCGCACTCCTCCATCAAGCTGTAAGTGTACCAAATGTCGGATGTGGAGAACTTGTTCATTCCCCCTTTTCGAGGAACGTTCCGGCAAGTACCTTGTGTGCTAATCGAAGGCAAGGGTGGAATAGATTGCAATTGTACTCGTCTTTTCCCCTATGTGGGACTCTGGCAATGGTATAGAAGAACTCTTAGGGGCGGGTTCCAACCGCCATGTCATAATCGTCGGTGGGGTCCATTGTCACCCTGAAGATGTTTTTCATTTGGGCGAGTGTAACCGAATGCGCCCTCTTCTTATAGTTGAACGTAATTCCCTCTACTTCTCTCATTTCATTATTCTTAACCTCGTGGAAGGAGACGAGGAATTCTTTCGGGATTTTAGGGAAAGTAGGGGCGGCGAGGTTTATGAAGTCACCTAGCCCGTCACTATCAAACATGTCAGCCATACAATCGAGCATCCCTAGACGATCAAGTGTGTCCGTATCAAAGAACTTTGTCGCAAAGATTTGCTTTCCGTCAACTATATTGGCCACCGTAGGGCCTTGGGGGCGACATCCGGATGAAGATCCTACCTCTTTATGGGAACGTTTCGACATTATCCCTCCAAAATCAACCACAAATGACAACCACAAGCCAATACCAACAACCACAAGCTATATCAAGAACAAAGCAACCACCACAACTACAAAGCCGGGCAAGAGGCGTGTAACGGGACTGAGTTCAAAAAGGCTTATAGAGTGTATGGCGCGGGGGCGTTCTAGAGGTCGCGGTCGTGGTCGCGTCTTCACAAATGTAAAGGCACGGTCGTGTATTTGGATGAGCAGTCACATCTTTGCAGATCTGAGCCTCCGAGTGGTCTTTTCAACCGGAATTCAGCCGGAAGTACGTGCTAGTGGTGGTTCTCGAGGTGGTTCCGTCCAAAATTTAGGGTTGGATTGTCTTATGAGGGGGTGAGGGTAGGTCTTGTGGAATTTGCTGAAATTTTGGAAGGGGGAGATGAAAGAGTTGAAGTAGGGCTGGGAAGTTGTGATCTCTTCCCTGATTGAAAGCAATTTGGGGAGTATGTGAAGATTGGGATCTTTGAGAGGAGGGAGAGTTCTCTTTGATATGGGGCTAGGTTTTTGGGTGTGGTAGAGAGGAAGAGGGTGATGAGGATTTTGTATTTTTTTGAGTTTTTATTTTTTTTTCTATTTGTTCCGACGTCTGCGCTTAGGGATCGAGCAGGTGCGCGATCGTGCCTACGCTACTGAGCGCAGCGCGCTCGTCTTTGTAGAAACATGTGCGGGGGCGGGTTCTCTCGTGGCGTGGTCGCGTCTGCCGGTCTTCATAGATTTTATTATTTCGAAGAAGAAAATAGAAAAAAATAGTACCTCAGGTTGCCTCCCGAGCAGTGCCGTGTTTTGAGTCGTCGGCTGGACTTCGTACTCTATATCTCACTCGGATATTTCCGGCTCTTCGAGAGCCATTTCTTCAAGGTCTTCTCTGTTGAAACCCTCTTGATACGGTTTGATCCTTTGACCATTTACTTTAAATACGTTAATCGTTCCTGGGTCAAAAAGATCAATTGCGTCATACGGGTAGACGTGAGCTATGGTGTACGGCCCATTCCAGCGAGACCGTAGTTTTTTTGGGAAGAGTTGCAATCAAGACTGGTACAGTAGGACTTTTTCTCCTACCTGAAATTTTTTCCGCAGGATATGCTTATCATGCAGGCTCGCATCTTTTCCTTGTAGATCACTGCATTTCGGTACGCGTCTTTGCGTATTTCGTCTAACTCAAGGATTTGCAGTCTCCTCATGTCTCCCGCCTCATCTAGCTCCACGTTGCACTTCTGCACTGCCCAACACGCCTTGTGTTCCAATTCCACGGGGAGATGGCACGCTTTTCCATACACCACGGAATGGCGACATTCTGATCGGCGTCTTATATGTCGTTCGGTAGACCCATAGTGCATCGTTCAGCCATGAGCTCTAGTCTTTTCTATTCGGGGATACTGTGTTTTCCAAAATTCCCTTGATTTGTCTATTGGAGACCTCTGCTTGGCCTTTAGATTATGGGTAATAAGCGGTGGATATTCTTTGCGTGACATGGTACTTTCTCAGGAGTGCGCTCACTATCTTGTTGCAAAAGTGGGTCCCCTGATCATTGATTATCGCCTTTGGATTCCAAACCGCGAGAATATCTGCTTTTTCAGGAAACCTGCCACTACTTTGGAGTCATCAGTCTTGGTGGCCTTAGCTCACCCATTTGGAAACGTAGTCCACTACAAGCAAGATATATATATTCCCATTGGAGGTCGGAAAGGGCCCCATGAAGTCAGTGCCCCAAACATCAAAAATCTCGCAAATGACTCATGGTGTTTGTGGCATCTCATCTCTTCTGGATATCTTTCCTATCCTCTGACAGCGGTCGCAGGCTTTGCAAAAAGTATACGCATCTCGAAAGATGGCAATAGAAACCTTCTTCCAACACTTTCCTAGCTGTCTTATTAGCCCCAAAATGACCACCACAGGCATGTGAATGACAGAAAGTTAGGACAGATTGTACCACATTATCTAGGAGACATAGTCGGATGAGCCTGTCGGCGCAGTGTTTCCACAGGTATGGATCGTCCCAGATGTACAGTTGACTTTCGCGTTTGATCTTGTCCCTTTCTGATCTAGAAAAATTCGGTGAAAACTCCCCTCGGACGATGTAGTTTACCACATCTACGAACCACGGTTTAAATGAATTTATTGCCAAGATTTCCACTTTAGGATCTCGGTGCAGGTGGGTGCTCGACACTGTGGACAGTTTGTACAGCGTCTCATTTGGAAATTCTGCAAGGATAGGAGTTCTAGACGTAGCATCGTCCCGAATTATCCTGCTCAGATGGTCTGCCGCCAAGTTCTTGACGCCCTTCTTATCTCTTATCTCCACATCGAACTCGATTAATAGAAGAATCCATCGAATAAGTCATGGCTTTGAGTCCTTCTTGGTCATCAAGTATCGTAGCGTAGCGTGATTTGTATGGATGATTACTTTGGTGCCCAACAAATATTGCCTGAACTTTTCCAAGGCAAAGACCACAACTAATAGTTCTTTCTCCGTGGTGGAGTAGGTCTGTTGTGCCCCATTAAGAGTGGTAGAAGCATAGTAAATTACATGCATTGCACTTCCTATTTTCTGACCGAGGACTGCCCCTACTGCATAGTCGCTTGCATCACACGTGATTTCGAAGGGGGTGGTCCAATCAGGGGCCTTGATGATAGGTGCTTCTGTGAGGTGAGATTTTAGTGTGTCGAATTCCCTCTTGCATTCGTTGGTTATCTTGAAATTCACCTCCTTTTTTAACAGTTCGCGCAAGGGCGCTGAGATTTTGATAAATCTTTGATGAACCTTTGGTAGAAACCTACGTGTCCGAGGAATGACCTTACATGTTTAACGTTGTTGGGGTACGGCAATGACTGGATAACATCTACCTTGGCATTATCTACTTCAATCCCTTCTCTGACACGATATGGCCAAGAGCGTTTCCTTGTTCACCATGAAGTGACACTTCTCCCAATTGAGCACCAAGTTCGTGTCAACACATCTTCGCAATACGAGGGACAGGTGATCCAGATAGTTATAGAAGTTGTCCTTGTGCACTGTGAAATCGTCCATGAAGACCTCTATAAATTTCTCTATAAATTCTGAGAATATTCTCACCATGCATCGTTGAGAAGTACCCGGTGTGTTACACAACCCAAAAGGCATTCTGTTGTATGTGAATGTGCCAATGGGGTAGGTGAATGTGGTCTTCTCTTGGTCTTTTGGAGCGATAGCGATTTGAAAATACCCTGAATATCCATCCAGGAAGCAATAGTATGGCTTACCGACCAGTCTTTCGAGCATTTGATCAATGAATGGCAAGGGGAAGTGATCTTTCTTGGTTACCGCATTCAGCTTGCGATAATCGATACAGACTCGATAACCAGTCTGGTCCATTGTTGGAACTAGCTCGCCAGGATTGTTTTCTACTACCGTAATAACTCCCTTTTTAGTAACGACGTGCGTCGGGCTTACCCATTGACTATCTGAGATGAGAAAATCATACCAGCACGTAGCAGCTTAAGAACTTCCTTCTTAACCACCTCCATCATTGGTGGGTTAAGCCTTATTTGAGGCTGTCTAGAGGGTTGTGCTCCTTCATCTAACAGGATGTAGTGCATACAAGTGGTAGGGCTGATTCCTTTGATGTTCGCAATTGTCCATCCTAGAGCTTCAATATTGTCCTTTAGCACTCCTACCAGCTTTTCTTGTTGTCTCTCTGATAGGAGCTTATTATATGGTGTAACTAGCGACTATTAGCTTAGGATTAGTGGTGTTTAGGTGCTTATTGAGTGGTATTCCCGGAATCGGGTATGATTGTTCACTTATAGATTTGCGGGATGCTCTTAAGCGTTATTTTGTGGTATTGTATTATGGAGATCCTATTTCTACTCACCTCTAGTGCATTTGGGACGGAGCTAGAGAGAAGACGACCACACCTACACCCATGGAGAAGCTGAGAGGAGAAGCCGAGCAGCCTCGGAAGCTTACAGAAGACCGAAGACCAGTCCGAGAGAAGGTTTCAAGACGAAGAAGAGCTACGGAGAAGATGTCTCGGTCGATACTCTGGTGTCTCGATCAAGATTTGCCCTCGAAGAAGATGTCGCGGTCGAGACTATAATGTCTCGATCGAGACTTTGCCTCGAATTGAAAGTAGCGATCGAGTGTAGAGCCGTTTCTGAGTGACTGGGAAAATGTCTCGGTCGAGACTCCAAAGTCTCGATCGCGACTTGGCGACGGACCCGGCCCAATTGCAGATTCAAGCCCGGGAATCTATCAGTTTTTCCCTTTTTTATCTTTTATTTTCTGTTATTTTATTTCCTAGAGGATAGATACTATATAAACCTTTAGTTTTTAGGTTAGAATTATCTTCTTATTCTTTTTGCCACTTTTCACAATTAGTTCTTAGAGATTCAGCAGCCAAGAAGAAAGCTCCCACCTTTGTGCCATCTTCTACCTTCATCCCTGGTTAGTTCATCCATAATCATGTATAGCTTTCTCTTGGCTATATCTGGCTAAGTTCCTACGAGTTCACTCTTAGGTTGAGGCCATTATTCTAGGAATTGTTTGTGAGAATTCTATTGTTTATGTTCTAATAATAATTTCAGCATTGATTTATATTCTCTTGTGTTTATTGTCATTGATTGATATTGATTTTATCTAGGTTTGAAACTAGGTTGATTATTATTCATTCATATCTCTAGGCTTGATAATTCGATTTGGAAAGTCTTGTCTTTTAGGTAGCAATCAGAATTAGCATAGACTATTTGCGAGTGCTTATTTTGTAGAGATTATAAACATGTGTCGAGTATCGGTGATTTGCCAATGGTATTGCATAGGCCTACATATCTTTGATCTTTATGTTGTTGAGTAGTTGAACCTTAGGATTTCTTTGGTTATTGCATACAACAAGGGTTTCTAGGAATATTTGGACTAGTTGCTATTTACGAACAAAGAGTAGGACAACTGGATTATTTATTTAAAGAACATAACTTTTTTATAATTCGATAATCAACTTTCCATGAGAATAATGTGCTGAGACTGAAAGAGTGAGCTTTCCATCGTTAATAGTTTGCAAAATCCAACAATTCACGTTTTAATATTGCTAGTTAGTTTACAAACCAAAAACCCCTCAGTTACTATTTGGTAACACAAATTGAATTAAGCTATCGTTCTGGCTCCCTTGGGACTCGACTCCGACTTACCACTTCACTAGAGCTTCAGTAGTGTCCTTTAGCACTCCTACCAGCTTTTCTTCATGTCTCTCCGATAGCTTGCTCGAGATGATTACTGGCAAGGTGTCGTCCGCTCCCAGGAAGGCGTACTTTAGGTGCTCTGGTAGTTGCTTAAGCTCGATCTTGGGTGCCTGCATAATAGAGGGAAGAAGCCTCTCGCTTTTTGATGTTAGCAACGTGGGCCCACCGGCTAAATGCACTTTAGTTTCGTTGGTGTTCCCCATCATCATATCCTCATCGGGTCCTGGTTCAACACTATTTTCTATGTCTGATTTCAAAGAATCATGACCAGTTAGGTTGAAAGAATATTGAACTACAACGTCAACCATATCAAGGGAGCATATAGAGGCAGCATCCTCTATAGGATGTTTCATAGCATCAAAAAGATTGAACTTTATGACATCCACATCAAATTCCAAAGTCAGTAACCCATTAGCCAGATCTATCCTAGTGTTTGTCGTTCTCATGAAAGGTCTCCCTAGAAAAATAGGTTCAGCTTGCCCCTCATGTTCCATATCCAAGACTATGAAGCCAGCAGGAAATATTAGTTTGTCAACCATAACTAAAACGTCCTCAACTACTCCATTGGGGTAAACTGTGGATCTATCAAACAGCTGAATTACTATCTCGGTATCTTGTAGAAGTCCTAGTCCTAACTCTTTGTATAAAGAGTATGGAATCATGTTTATGGATGCACCTAGATCTAACATTGCCTTTTCAAAATGATTTTCACCTATTCGACATGGGATGCTTACCATTCTGGGGTCTCTGTGCTTCTTAGGCATGCATCTTTGCATCACGGCTGACACTTGTTCGCTTAGCGTAATCTTCTGTTGCCCTCTTACTTTCTGGTTTCTCTTCACCGTGCATAGTTCTTTCAAGAACTTGGCGTATCGAGGGACGCTCTTGATCAGCTTGAGTAGCGGGATGTTCACCTCACACTTACTGAAAATCCCGAACAACTCCTTGTCACTTTTCGGCCTTCTTGTATCTTTTAATGCTTTGGGAAAGGGTGCAGGGGGATTCTCGGATCCCAGTGGTGGGAAGTTTGGACGTACATAGTTATTTTAGTGCAGCCTAAAGTCGCCTCTTAAGTCACTAACTTCTTCTTCATCCTCTGCCTCAGCGGTGTTAGAGGTGTCCTGCTTCAGCACAAACCGCACGATCGCGCGTGTCGGAGGCGCGGTCGCGTCCTTCATCAGAAACAGTGACGTGATCGCTCGTTGTATGGAGTGGTCTCATTCATTCTTCCGGAAGAATCACCGCCTTTGCACGGTCGCGCGGGTCCCTGGTGCGATCGTGCAGTTCCTTAGAAGCAGGTGTGTGGTCGCGCATAACAGGGCACGGTCACGTCCCTGTTTCTGTGTGCTCTTTAGCTTCGTGCACGGGAGGAGTTTTATCGAGGGCCTTTCCACTTCTCAAGACTACAGCGACCACTTTGGTGATCTCTGTCAAAGGGGGACTCGACTCCTCATGAGTGTGTACTTCACGATGTTCACCTTTCAGGACCTCTTCCTTGTTGCTTGTCCATTCGGATGGGGTTGTTTCATAGTCCCTTGTTCTCTCCTCCATGTATCGCATCCTTTCCATAGCCTCCTCAGTTCTCCTATTTAGCACATTTCCTCCACAAGCGGCATCAACCATTCGTCTTTCGGAGTTGAGTAAACCATTGATCACGAAGATTGCCAAGCTTTCTTTATCGTACCCATGACAAGGGCAGATTACAACCAAGACTTTGAATCGTGCCAGATAGTTGTGAAGGGTTTCCGCCTCCCGCATTGAGCGATGTGGGAGATTGCTCTCTTAAGTGCATTGACCTTCACAGCTGGGAAGTGTTGATTTAATGAACTCTCTATGTAGCATCTCCCAGTTGGTTATAGACCTGTTCCACTGCTGGTAATACCAGGCTCGAGCACGGTCTCTTAAAGTCAATCCAAATATTCTCAGTTTAAAATGTTCTTCGGGTGCGTTCGGAGGCTTAGTGCATAAGAAAATGTCATTAAATATGTTTAGGTGCATGATTGGATCTTCATCGGACTGACCATGAAAAATGGGTAGTAGCTCTATCGTTGAGGGTTTTATCTGGTACAAATCTATTCCCTCTATGGGCGGTAGGATCACCACTTGGTGTTGTTGTGCCCTATCCGAGTTTATCTTCTCAATCAGTGTACGGTTGTTCCCACAATTCAGCTGAGTCGCCATGTTTTCGATAAATACCTTTCTTTTCCTGAGTTCGCTCAGCATGAAAGTGATTAGTAGTACGAGCGCTGACCCGTGTAGGTCAGCACCTTGGTCAAACAAATTAAATACAATAGAATCAAATCTTTTTGACTCCCCGGCAACGGTACCAAATTTGACAAGCCACAAAATGTGTGTCGTTATGCTCAATCAAATACTAAATACTTGACTACTATTCTAACTAGTAGAGTGGTAAGAAAGGGTCGATCCCACGAAGAGTCGGGAAAATTGATTCTAATGTAAATAAAATGATTGACAACTTAGTAACCAAAGGGGGGTTTGATGACTTGTTTTAACTAGTGAAATTCGAGCATTGATATTTAAGAAAGCACAATTCATTCAATCAACATCCACACATCAAATCAACAGGTTGATCATTGATATTCTATTTATCCTAAGTTCAATAGTTTAAATGAATTGTCCTAAATCTTGTCCTAAAGTTGCTATTGGTCCAACTAGTCCCAGTAGCGCCTAACTAGTCTATAGCCTTTAAACTATCAAGTCTATATAACCTAGCAGCAGTAAGTTCAGGAATAAATAGGTGCACCAAA
This sequence comes from Phyllobates terribilis, assembly GCF_046119375.1. Classification (NCBI taxonomy): domain Eukaryota; kingdom Metazoa; phylum Chordata; class Amphibia; order Anura; family Dendrobatidae; genus Phyllobates; species Phyllobates terribilis. The sequence continues at coordinate 33,292 of NW_027367473.1, read as the reverse complement.
TATCCTTGAAATTAATCATGTATTAACTCCTTAAAATCTCACGGTCAACTAGTCCTAGTGATTGCTTATGCTACCCTATGACTAAGTTCTCCAACTAGGATGAACTTAAACCTAGCAATAATGAATTAAACCAATCTAAATTAATGGCCAATCTAAAAAGTCAAGCTTAATTCAATAACATTTACGGCACAAGAGGAGAAACAATTCAACATAAACTTAGAACAAAGGTAGAATATCTTACAACCGAGGTTGATCCGAAGGTTTCAGCGATCAAATGAAATGCATAAACGAACTAGAACATAATCTCTCAAAATGCGTGGAAAAAGTGTTTAGAATCTAATGAATGTCAAATGGAGGCAGCCCTAGGTGCTTTTATAACCAAAAGCTTGTACTAAACCCTATAAATTATAAGGAGAAGGCCCTCAACGAGCAAAAATTCGGAGAGCCCACTTAAAAGTCCGGCTCGGCAGGGGCGCGATCGCGTGGATAGGCACCTAGTCGCGCTTGGGTTTCTGGAGGCAGCGCGCAATCGCGCCAGAGGCAACGCGCCCGCGCCTTTGTCCAATCGCAGCTTTTCCTTGGTATCTCCTCGTGAAATGGTGTAACACGCTATGTGAGTCCCGAATACCAAAATACCCTTATATCTATGTCATATGCCTCCTAAAGGCTAAGAACCGTTGCTTATGTTGCACCAAACAGCGCCTATCAGTTAACAAAATCCATCAACTACAAAGTTAGATATTCTACATAAATGGCTCTGGATCCCTACCATACAAACTCCTATATGTTTTATACAAATCTAAATTAGGCTTGAACTTTTCTTCCCAACAACGGATGTTTGGATTTGCAAATCTATGCCATCCTCCAGGAGTTTGTGGTAGTGGCGAGAGGTTCTTGAGTTTGATCTGCAAAAACATAAACTAACCAGATGAAAGTGTTGTAACATAACATATATGTAATTGCAATGAAAAAAAATCAATAACTAGTATTTTACCGGTACAAAGTGGTCTTGACGTCCAACATGCGCCATGGCTAAAATTGTTAGAGGAGGTCCACAATTGGTCCCTCTTGACCTCAATGGTAGGCATAATGTAGGAGCATGCCAAGTAAGCATCACTAAACCAACCTGATATAGTGTTGCAAACACTAAACCAATGAATGGCATGTGAAGCCAATAATCCCGTGAGCAAGGGCTTCTAGTGTAGTTGACCTGTAGAATAAGCTCCTTCCACGTAACAGCATGCATTACTTGTCGTATTGGACCGTATATGTCTCGATGGTTAATCAACTCGGCGACAATTTCATGGCGGACACGTTTGTAGGCATTTTGATCCCATCCAAGTAATACCGCCAAACTCCTATATCCATAATGCCCATCCAATTGTACATCATAAGCTTCGCTAATATACAGGACCCAAAACTCATCCACATTCTTCACTCCAAAGTCCACTCCGAAAAGAATGATGGCATCTTGTTCGCTTCCCACATCTGCACTACCATGCCCCTCTTCCCTTGAAGGCAATACATCCTTCCTAGGACGGCCTCGAGTTCTACCTTGACTCTTATTGTCCTTCTCCTTGGCCTTCTTCTCTTTCTCATACACATTGAACTCTTTTTCTGTATACTCAAACAAACGCTTCTCCCTTGCATCTACTTTGTTCTTGTTCTACGTACCCGGTGGCCTTCCTTTTCTTCGGATTCTGGTGGGCTCTTGCATGCTACTTTCTGTTGGATTCTCCAAGTCATTGTACAATTCACTAAGTTGTATCGTTGTGCTTTTCTTTAATGACCCACTCTCCAACCTTGACCACATATCTCTCAAAGTGATCTCTTGAAGCGACATCCAACATTATCATAACCTTGCACATTTGTTGTTGCATTGTCTTCCCATGACAACTCCTTCCAAAAATCATGGACATAGTCAGGAATTAGAGGTGTCTTATTGATAAGGGTTTTTGCAATTTCATGGACACGTGGAAATCCAAGACAGTCTCTCATCCAATGATCCTTGCATTCCTCTTCAAAATCAAACTTGAGTACCCGTTGTACGAGAACAATAAGTGGTCGAAGCATTTATCTGAAACCTTTTAGAAGAGATTAGAAAAAATCTTCTTTATCCATGATGACATCGCCGAATCATAAAAATTTGTTGGACGCTTTGTAAGTGATGCGGCTTGCCGTAATCGAGTCAATTTGTTGATGACAGCATGGTGGATCCTGGAAATAACTCTGCTGAAACCCCCTCTACTAGATCCAACAAATTTTTTCAATACCTTATGCATTCCTTCCACCCTATGAAAACAAACAATTAATGATGTTGATTCAAACTGATACATGAAAAGCTATTAATTATATTTAAAGACTATGATCAATTAAATAAAAAATACTTGTTTGAAGTCCTCATAAAGAAGTGTAAATGATTATCCATCCACGCTCTCACTATGCTCTTCTTGTACGGAATTAGCCATTCACTCTCCAAATATCCTAAAAGGCCGCTCTTCCATGAGTTCCTTATCAATGCAAGCCTCTCTTTGTACTTTTTCTCGGTTGTTGAGCAAAAAAGTGTCCAACATTGATTTGTAAAGGCTTCTATTATGTCACTATTCTTCAATACGGATGTAGCGTGTGTCTTAATGTTATGTCTAATATGCACCCAACATAATAGATGTTGAACTTCACCTTCAAAAATGGTGCCTATTGCATTGATGAGAGCCTTCTCGTCGTCGGACATAATTGTTGTTGGCATTACTCCTAACTCCTCATACAAGGCCCGTAGTCTTTTCAATATCCACGTGTAATGGAAAGTTTTTTTCATCTCGAGTAAATGCATACCCAATGTTGAAATCAAGTGAGTGTAAGTGAACCCAACCATCTTCACCAATGGCGAGTCATATCTATGGATACATAGATTAACCATCATCAGATATGACACAAACAAATAACATCTAACTATTAAAAGAATAAATATCTTACTTGTTTATCTTGTATGTGGCGTCCATGACTACCATGTACGGGAAATTTTTCAACAACCACAAGAACTCCTTGTTAGCAAAGAAAAGGATTTCGACCTCATGCGTAGTCTTATTCCGTAATGGATATAGAACATAAGCATTGTCGACCAAGAATTTAAGGGATCATTGTGTAACTGTTAGCTCTCCACAATCCTCATAATCAAGCTTCTGTAAGAAGTTGGTCATTTTCTTCCTAGATGTCACTTTCCCGGAAAAGTTTTCCTCAACTCGCTTAATATCTGCATTGGGGTCCTCAAACCATCCCCCCACCTCCTAGCTGCTAAATTCTCCTCGGGGGTCATTCATCCCATGAATGAGTTCCCAATAAAGGTATCCCTTAACTTGTGGTTGTGTGGGCCTTCAATAACACCTATTATCCATTTTGAACTATGTTTTGTTTTCCTAATCCCAATTATCTCAAAGTCACAATAGCACTTCTTCGATGCCGATTTGCAGATTCTGGGAACTAGTAATTCTGGGTTCACTAGGTTCTCATTCGGTCTACCATTCCTTGGTGGACTGAATCTATTGCATACCATAACACTTCGGTAATTGGTTGTCGAATTTTTTACCAATACTATCATCAATTTCTTGGCTACATCTCTCGCCCAATTATACAACTCTTCTTTTTATCCCATTATTTATCAGTAATAAAATGTTCTTTGAAGTCTTTGCTTAAATTTCTATGTTATCTCAATTTAAATTGGATTTTTTACTATTATCTAACGTATAAGTAAACGATTACTTTATCCGTTCTCTAAAACTATAGAAAACGTTAGAATGCAACTTTTCCGCTATATATGACTAACTATTGCAACATATGAGCTAAATTTCATAGTAAATGCTAATTATATCTAGTTATTGCAGCTAATCTCATGAAATTCATCACTCACAATAAAACTAAAACGTATGAAAATACATTTACTAACAAAATATCCGGGATCTTCATCTTCGACACAATCGTCTATCCATTCATCATCGTAATCGAATCATCTGAATCTGAACTATCTGAATAGTCGCTATCTTCCTCATCACTAAACTCACTATAATCATGGTGATCCATTTTGAAAGGAAAAACTTGTTTCTACAATGATTTACAAACCATCATATTTATAGGGAAAACTGACTTTTCCGAAAAATATAGCCGTTGGGCACGCCCATATCGGGCGTGCAAATTTTGCCTTTTAGAAACATGCACGCCCAACATGGGCATGCCAGTTTTCCAACGGTCGTACCTGGCACGTCCAAGTTGAGTGTGCAAGGTATGACATGGCATGCTTGGCACGCTCAAATCGGGCGTGCTATGTTGGCATGCATGCCTTGAAAGGGCGTGCATGTTTCCAACGGTCATACCTAGCACACCCAAGTTAGGCGCGCTAGGTATGATCCTTATTCATTCAAGCTGCATGCCTTGCACGCTCAAATTTGGGCGTGCAAGGCCTGTCTCGGGAGATTAGCACGCCCAATTTGGGTGTGCTTGTTTACCAGAGTGCCGAGTCTTGCACGCCCAATTTGGGCATGCTTTGCAGGCTCAAATTGGGCGTGCAAGGCCTGCCTCGGGAGATTAGCACGCCCAATTTGGGTGTAATTGTTTACCTGAGTGCCAAGCCTTGCACGCCATATTTGGGCGTGCTCTTAGGCATGACTTTACAAGACATGCACGCCCCTTTTCGGCATGCCAAAGTTTCGTTCTCATAATGTCCAAGCACGTCCAAGTTGGACGTGCAGAACTTGCACGGCCCATTTGGACATGCAAAATAGGGTGCATTTAGAGAGAGAGAAAAGGAGTAAATAGAGTTTTTAACTGTAGGGATTATCTCAATTCTACTCATAGAGTTTTTAACAAATTTCATGGTAATAGTGTTAAAGAGAAGAACTAGTCCAGGTTTAATTAGTTTGTTCCTTTAATTATTTATTTTATTCATCAAATAGACGTACTGATGTACATGGTCTATAAGATTATCAATAGCCTCTTAGTTGGAGATATTTTAGGATTCTTTAAGATATCATCTCAATCAGTTATTTCCTTTGTTTGTGTTAGGTCAAGCTAGTATTGCTTTACCTTAGTTTCTCTAGTTTTAATGATAACAAACACTTGCTTTTAACATCTACATTGAGTTTACTCAGTACAGGTACTTAGGAAGCGTATGGAGTGGAGAAGAGCACGGAAAGCAAGTCGCGATGATCAGGAGCAGGTCGCTATGCATGAATCAGAGGTCGCGACTATATACCAAAGGTCGCTTCCATGACAGAGAAGGTCGCGACGATCACAAACAAGTATTTGTCTAACATAAGATGTTGTAAAGTTTAAGCTGTAAAGACTTATCAACGACGAGCACTAGTGCCAAGCATAGAAGATAGTCGTGAAAGCCATTGGAAGGTCGCTGCATACGAGATACCATCAAAGCGACCTCAAGACTATAAGACGACAAGCGCATTGCCTTCGGCACTTAGAAGATCGGAAGAGACTAGAGTGTGTCTCTCACGTTTTAGTAGATTTGCTTAGATACGGAATGATATGAGTATCTAGCACAAACATTATCTTTTAGCATAAGTTTTATTTTATTCTTTTTATATATCTTCTATAACTAGAAGATTTAGTTGTTGCAATTCAGTTTAGATTCGATTTAGGAGTAGATTCTATAGACCAAATGTTAGATGGTCTATATATATCTTAGAGATAGCATTTCGTCAGAGTTGGCGAGGTGAGGCGAGCAGAGAAGAAATTAGAGAGGAATTTAGTCGAAAGTGGCGTTGTAAACAAGTGAGAGAGAGTAGTATAGTTGCTTTAGAGATCTAGCTTACTTAGAAGTTTTATTGTGTATGAAACTAGACTGTAACTAGGATTGATAAGCAATATACGAGTTTGTTTGCAGAACATTGTGTCTTCAAGTTTATTTCCGCACATTAAAGATCCTTACGATCAACAAAGTTAACTTAAGACCACAAGGTCGCTGCCGTCGCGACCTAGGCGAAGATCAATGATCCTACAATTGGTATCAGAGCAGGAACCGTTCTGTAATCAACCATGTCTTCCTCGACTCCAACTCACGGACAAACTCTCAACAAGCCACCTCTACTAAAGGAAGGCGAACTCGACTGGTGGATCGAAATGCACAAGACTTGGATCAAGCAGATGGACGCTCAATGTTGGAACGTCATCGAATTAGGAGATGAAGAAGTCCCTGAAGATATCACCAGAAGCGCGATGGACGTTGCCTACTACAGGAAGATCGAAGTTAATGCCAAAGCTCGCCAGATGATCTTCGTCGGCCTACAGTGCCATGATGTTGACAAGGTAAAAAGTCTCCCTACTGCTAAGCAAATCTGGGATACAATCATAGTCATTCACAGAGGAAGTGAAGACATGAAGCACAATAGGAAATTCGTGTTACAACGCGAGTTTCATGCCTTCAGACAACTTGAGAATGAAAGCGTCCTTGATTGCCAGTCGCGATTCTTCGTGCTTACAGATAAGCTAACCGCTACTGGCCACATCATCCCAGAGTATGAGAAGACACTCGCTGTCATACACGCTATGAGCGACAAATTTGAAATGGCTAGGAGTATAGCCCTAATGTCTGAAGAAACCAAAGCTCTTTCAGTAGCCAAGATCTTTGGGAAGTTCTATGATCAAGAACAAGGCGACAAGCTGAGATCTTTGACAAGAGGAAGCGACACAAAACAAGTCGCTTTGAAGCTGTCAAAAGCTCTAGACAAGATGGAGAACCAAGACGAAGAAGAAGATGATGATTAAGACGTTGTCTTAATGACCAAGATGGTCAAGCGATTCTTAAAAAACAAGAAAGGAACCTTACCCTCCTCATCTGACCCCCAACGCGATCTCAGTAGTTACACCTGCTACAATTTTCAGTAAAAGGGGCATCTAGCAAGAGACTGCACCAAGCCAAAGGTTGAGCAATCTGAAAAGAAAGCTTACATGAAGGGTTCACAGGCTTATGTCTAATGGCTGGAGAACAAAGTTCTGAAGACTCCGAGGTATCAATCTCACTCCCTAATAGCTTCACTAAAAAGATTCACATGCTTGATAAACCTGATTTAATCAATATAATTCTAGGAATAATAGAAGAGAGCGAGCGACTACAAACTGAAAATGATAGATATGAAAAGGAAATAGAAGATCTTCATGCTGAATGTTTAGATTTATCTACTAGGTTAGAAAACAAAGAGATAGACTTTCAAAAGGCTAAAGAAACAACCTTGTTAACCAAGGAGTGCTTGGGCTGCAAAGGTAAAGCGCTTACTAAAGCGTCTACACAAGCACCCACTCCTGTTTCTATGGCAAGCGAAAGCCTACTTGAAACTAATGACCTAATAAAAAGGGTCATCCTTGATGTCGCTGGTATCGCATCCCTAATTGAAGAGCGATCAGTTAATCAAACAGTGTTTGTTAAAGCGAGAGGGCTTGGCTATGAATCTGATGATAATGTTAAATCCTCATCCATGCATGAGAAATTAGCCAATGAACTCGCTGAAAAGGCTGACGTGTTGGATAAGGCTCTTCAAGCTTGCAAAAGCAAGAATTAGTTCTTAGAAGACAAAGTGAAAGTCTTGGAAAATCCCAAACATAAGTCAAAATGGTATCATGGGGAAAAAGCTCATGCCATGTATGTATCACAAGCCCAAGGGACTCACGAGGTCAAGGGGTGCACCAAAAATGCAAAGCCCTTTAGACCAGGATGTGGAAAATATGGGCGAATGATCTATTATGATTGGTGTATATACTGTGGTTTCAATGGTTATACAATCTACAACTGTAAGAAGAAACAGGCTCGTGACAACAAGCCTTATGTTTCTCCTTGCAATGATGTTGTTCATGAACATTAATCATCGCGACCTCAGTACCAACACCAGCGACCTTCAAATCATACCAAGCGATATGATAATTATCACCAGCGACATCAGGACATTCATCAGACATATCAAACTCAAGCTAATCAACATGCTAAACCTAGACCAAAGATAAAACAGAATGCTAGGATCAACTCTAATCATAATGAATCCTATGAAACTGCTCCCATGACCTTCAATATCATTCATGCTGATGGGACACGCTCCAAAGCGACCCACGATACTAATTCACCCAGTCAAGCTGAGCTTCACTGGGTACCAAAAGTTTGAATTTTTCTTGCGTAGGTTGGAAGTGCTAAGGAACGATGGTAGTTAGACAATGGCTGCACTTGCCACATGACAGGCTTCAAAGAATATTGAATTAACTCATTGTAGAACTGAAGAGCAAGTGGCGGATATCTTCACCAAAGCCTTGAACAAGGATCAATTTGTCAATCTAAGGATCCTTCTGGGAATGATCCCCTTCACATAAGCGACCTAAGTCTGTAAGTTCCCTCTACTCTGACTAGAACTATCTGCTTATATATTGATATTGGGAACTTAGGACTCGCTTGAAATGACTGGAAAACTTTAGCATTAGCTTTAGTCTCTCGCATGCTCTGATTGATGCCTTTGTGAAATAATTAGGTGAATCTTTGCGACTTAATAGATCTTGCTAGAAATTATGGACCTGCATGCTCTTCTTTGAGATCCTATGAACTTAATCACATTGATCGATTCGTCGCCCATTACAAAGCCCAACGAGATATGATATGTGATTATACGGTGTCCCTAGCCTAATCTTGTGTAACGTTCCCTATGACCCTCATAGCTCACAACTGGGAATATCCACTTGATGTTAAAGTCCTACCCTAATTTGCAAATTGCATATGCATATGTACTATTCTATGTGTTTTTGTCCTTCAATTTTAAATGTATGCATGTGTCTACCCCAACTAGGACTGAGAGTGAATAGTTTAGGACCTCTATGTTGCTAATTCTTAAACAGGTACGCGTGTTTTGGGTCCGTTGTGATATCGCTTGTGCTCTTTAGAGGTCGCTTCGTCACTACAGAGTATCGCGAATCATATTTCAGTCTCTACCATAGCGACCATACCTGGCATATCTTCAACAATGAGCGACGTTGCACCCACATACTGACTGAGCAGCGCATTCGCCGCCTTCGCGACCTTCACAATCCAGAAAAAAATCTACACCACCTCCTTCCCTAGTGAAGTTCAAAGCGACTTCCAGCAAGGGAAGAGGTACAGTGGACGAAGTCGCTGAAGGCGCCTCTGCCTACCCCCTGCCAGGCTCTGAGCTGCCCATCGCACGCGATCTGATAGCCTCTTTCCTCCAGTAGCAAGTCACGAACGAGAATCTGCTGCAGTCAAATAAGAACATTCTAGACGCGCTACTACCAATCAATAAAACTGTGTGCGCGACTCATAACCAGATCCAATGCTATTCCAGTTTCTTTCCTCTGAGCAACGCCAAGCCTATGAAAAGGCATGGGTAGAGTAACACCAACACAAGAAGCACCAGCGCCTACAGCACCAAAGCAACAACAGGTCGCGACAGCCTCGGACCACGCTGCTCCTGTTGACGAAGAAGCAACTTAGTTGTCTTTTTCTTTTTCATGTTCCGAGTCCTTTTTAGTCTCTTCCTTAGGTTAATCTAGCCAGTAGTCTTTTTGGGTGCGTATTCAAAATGAATATATAAGTATGCTTTGATCGTTTTTCTCTACTTGCTCTATTATCTTGCCTAGTTATAACTTAGTTCCTTTCGCTTAGGCATCTTATCAATCATTCCTCTAGAGAGTAGATCATGATAGCCGCCTTAGTTCCCTAATCATATATATGCATGACTTTTTCAATGATGTCAAAAGGGGGAATAGACCTGGCATACCGGTTGTTTAAGTCAGGGGGAACTATTACCATAAGAAGCGACCTATGGAAACACAAAGCGAGACTTGATCAAGGTAAAGTGTTACTTATCACTGCTTCTCTAAACATGTTCTTACATTAGAAGATTCAATAGTTCTCTAAACATGTTGCCTTAAATATATGTCATGTCTTATATAGTTTGTCATCATTAAAATGGGGGAAATTGATAGGTCAAGCTAGTATTGCTTTACCTCAGTTTCTCTAGTTTTAATGATAACAAACACTTGCTTTTAACATCTACATTGAGTTTACTCAGTACAGGTACTTAGGAAGCGTATGGAGTGTATCAGAGCACGGAAAGCAAGTCGCGATGATCAGGAGCAAGTCGCTATGCATGAATCAGAGGTCGCGACTATATACCGAAGGTCGCTTCCATGACAGAGAAGGTCGCGACGATCACAGACAAGTATTTGTCTAACATAAGATGTTGTAAAGTCTAAGATGTAAAGACTTATCAACGACGAGCACTAGTGCCAAGCATAGAAGATAGTCGCGAAAGCCATTGGAAGGTCGCTGCATACGAGATACCATCAAAGCGACCTCAAGACTATAAGACGACAAGCGCATTGCCTTCGGCACTTAGAAGATCGGAAGAGACTAGAGCGTGTCTCTCACGTTTTAGTAGATTTGCTTAGATACGGAATGATATGAGTATCTAGCATAAACATTATCTTTTAGCATAAGTTTTATTTTATTCTTTTTATATATCTTCTATAACTAGAAGATTTAGTTGTTGCAATTCAGTTTAGATTCGATTTAGGAGTAGATTCTATAGACCAGATGTTAGATGGTCTATATATATCTTAGAGATAGCATTTCGTCAGAGTTGGCGAGGTGAGGCGAGCAGAGACGAAATTAGAGAGGAATTTAGTCGAAAGTGGCGTTGTAAACAAGTGAGAGAGAGTAGTATAGTTGCTTTAGAGATCTAGCTTACTTAGAAGTTTTATTGTGTATGAAACTAGACTGTAACTAGGATTGATAAGCAATATACGAGTTTGTTTGCAGAACATTGTGTCTTCAAGTTTATTTCCGTACATTAAAGATCCTTACGATCAACAAAGTTAACTTAAGACCACAAGGTCGCTGCCGTCGCGACCTAGGAAAAGATCAACGATCCTACAGTTTGTATAAATAGCGGATTATGCTAATTTAATCAATCAAGATGACATAAATATTATTATTTTTCAATATGGTATCATAACAGAAAGATCATGTACCTACAAAATCAAAAAAAATAGCGTGATGTCTTTCATAATAGTTGTTACTCTATCTTACATGGATCCATTCTTTTATAATGAAATCGTCCACCAAAATCTTCTCCTTTACAGGAACAATATCCTCCAATACACCGAAATTAGCAAAAGTGAAACCCTAAAACGCTCTCTACCGTTCACCTTCCTCTCCAACCGAGTGCTTCTTCGCTTCCTGTGTGTGGGAGGGGCGATTGCCTTTCCCCTCCTCCGTAATCCATGAGATCTCCCCCAGATCTAGAGAAAACCAAAACCTCTGAACCCTATTATCCCCCTATTAGCCTTAATTTGAGCCTTTTAGCCCCTAATCATTCACTTCCTCTTTCCAAAACCTTAGCCCTGCAAAATACTAGATCCGCCTAGCTTCACATTTCCTCCTTTTGTTCTCTAGGTGTCCCACTCCACCTTGGTTCCAGTTTTGCTGACCACTGGCGTTCCTCCACGGTGGCTTCTCTTGTTCGCAGTTGGAAGATCTGCTGGCGCGGCGTTCGACAGTTGGTGTCTTCCCGCCGATTGCCTTTCTCTAGCCTTTTTATTCTCCAGGTTAGTTTTCACAACCCTTTTTTTGAGACAAATTTATCTTTTCATCGGAGCTGTAAGTTGAAGGGTTGGCCTCGATCTCTGGATGGAAATCCAGGTTGTTTAAAGGGTTCCGATTTATTGAATCGGATCTCTTTGGCCTTGTTGTCTGGGCTACTCTCCCTTGATCTTAGTCATCCAGACACCCCTTACGTTTCTTCACTACATATCGGCGAAAGCCAAACCCACCCTGGCGAAAGCCAAATGACACACTCAACTGAGATTAGCATAACAATTCATTTCTACCTTACTTTCAATGTCAATGATAATCTAGCACTAAATGTTAACCTTAATCAATTTAATCATCATTGTATTAAATGGGACAGTTTTCTCAGTCGCTCCTTGTTATGCAGAATCACTAACTATGACTTGCCTAGCTCCCTTTGTGTGAACAATCTCAATATGAATTTTCAAATTAACTCTTTGAAAAACATGAACAATCATAAACAAAAATTCTTTGAAACCCACATAACAATAAGCTTAATTCCTAAATAAAAAGCTAACTTCATAACCAAGGTTATAAAAAACATACAGAATTCCTATAAAACAAACTCTCAAGAATTAAATCAAACTAAATCTTCTAAGTCTTCCTCTCCTAGCTTGAGACTATTAACCTCTATAAATACTAAACTTCCAAGCTCATCTAGCACATTCACCCATCTCACCAAACACTCTATTCATCCTCCTCATACTCCCCAATCCAGCATCCACCAAGCAACAGCTTTCTCCATGCATGACCTCACTTATGCTGAAGCAGTTATGAGCTTCAATGTAGATGATCCCCCTTCACTTAACCCTCCAACAGACCCTATGATCCTTACTGCAACCACTAAACCACAACCTACCATTATCTCCTCCTCGGATGAACCTCTCCCTCAAATCCCTCTCATCTCCACCACTATCCTATATGAGCAGTACCTTGAAGTTTTCTCTTCAGAAGACCCTTCCTTTCCTACCCATATATCATCTCAACCAACCCTCATTGTTTCTGATCAGGTCCCTATCCCTAATCATCCATATCCCAACCCTTATGAACTCCATGAAGTTAAGAAGAAGATGAACCATCTGCAGCAACTCTCCCTTCTCACCCGAGTGGCTGATACTGAATCATCAATCTCTTCTGCCACCATCCTAATGAAGCTTAAGCACTCCTGGAAGGGCATCAAAGGTGATGTTAAGGTGGACGAGCTTGGGAACAACTGGTAGCTCTTCTCATTTGCCAACAAAGAAGCTCGCGATTTTGTGTGGGAGAACCGCCCATACCATGTGTAAAGTAAGCTAATGCTCGTTATCCCATATACCCATGATTTCGATCCTATCTCTTCCCACATAACGGTTGTTGACATATGGGTGCGTCTTCCTCTCCTTCCCTTTGAACTCCGAAATAACAAGGCTCTTTAGCTTATTTTATATGGTAACAAGGCTGGAGCTTTCATCAGGAATGATGAAAGTTCCAACATAAAAAACAAAAGAAAATTTGTAAGGTTTTGTGCTAACGTCCCATTCCCAGAACCGAAGGGTTATGTTCATATCATAGGCATTAAAGGCAAACCCCTCACCTTCAAGATGTGGTACGAAGGCTACTCCCCGGGTTGTGGTTGATGTGGGAAGGACGGTCATCTCTTTGATATATGCTTTTGTTAGGTCAAGCTAGTATTGCTTTACCTCAGTTTCTCTAGTTTTAATGATAACAAACACTTGCTTTTAACATCTAAATTGAGTTTACTCAGTACAGGTACTTAGGAAGCGTATGGAGTGGAGCAGAGCACGGAAAGCTAGTCGGGATGATCAGGAGCAGGTCGCTATGCATGAATCAGAGGTCGCGACTATATACAGAAGGTCGCTTTAATGACAGAGAAGATCGCGACAATCACAGACAAGTATTTGTCTAATATAAGATGTTGTAAAGTCTAAGATGTAAAGACTTATCAACGAAGAACACTAGTGCCAAGCATAGAAGATAGTCGCGAAAGCCATTGGAAGGTCGTTGCAGACGTTATACCATTAAAGCGACCTCAAGACTATAAGACGAAGCGAATTGACTTCGGCACTTAGAAGATATGAAGATGTTAGAGCGTGTCTCTCACGTTCTATCAGATTCATTTAGATACGAAGTGATACAAGTATCTAGCCAAACATTATCTTTTAGCATAATTTTATCTTTTAAGTTGAGTATCTATCTTCTATAACTAGAAGATTTAGTTGTTATGATTTAGATTTTATCTTTCATTAGTTAGTAGATTCAATAGACCAGATGTTTGATGGTCTATATATATTAGAGATAGCATTTCGTCATGTGTTGACGAAGAGAGGCGAAACCAGACATTTGTGAACGTGAGAGAGAGGATAGTATAGTTGCTTTAGAGATCTAGCTTACTTAGAAGTTTTATTGTGTATGAAACTAGACTGTAACTAGGATTGATAAGAAATATACGAGTTTGTTTGCAGAACATTATGTCTTCAAGTTTATTTCAAAACATTAAAGATCCTTACGATCAACAAAGTTAACTTAAGACCACAAGGTCGCTCTAGTCGCGACAACGCACATTGAAAATCACGAAAAGTAGCCGTTACCGCTCGCTTACGCAAAGTAGCCGTTACCGCTCGCTGAAGAAATATAGCCGTTACCGCCCGCTTAAGAAAAGTAGCCGTTAGCGACCACCGACTATCCAAACCCTATAAATTCCTGACCCATTCACCCACATAATACCCTTTCGCTACCTTCTCTCATATAGCTGCCATAATTTTCTTGCTCTCCACTCTCTCAATCTTAGTCGCTACTCTCAAATCCCAAACTTTTACCTAAGCACTACCACTACTCCACACCGAAATGTATTCCTCACAATTTCTTGCCCTTCAAACTCTCATGGGTACTCTTTCTGAGGAGTAAAAGAGGCTTCTCCTCGGTGGCGCTCCCACTTCAGCTCTCTCTGCCGCTACAACGCCCCAGAGCAAGCCTCCGGTGCCTATGACCTCCTCTGCTGAAGGTGTCGGCTCTTCTGTAAAGGTACCTCCCCAAACACCACTTCACAACGCCCTTCCTCCTCTCTCTGAAGAAAACACACCACCACTGAAGGAAGATGAGGTTATCCCTGTCTCATCGGCTGAACAAACACCTTCCAAACACACACCCAGTCCCTCCTTATCCAGCGACTCTGTCAGCACACCCCATCACAGCCCCTTTAAATGCCACTCCCCTGAGGAAGTCATACCACCCACCCTAACCATCCAGGCCTCTAGAGACGCCACAACTAGCGCAACCAAGCGCATGGGTCTGAGGAAGCGACCTCATAAACAATCCCCTGAAGGGTTGGCACTGCACAAGCGTCCTCGCAAAACCACTCGACGCTCCCCAGCACCTCCAAAATCTCCTTTCCCCATGGCCATCACCGCAGCACCACTAAAATCCACTTCCACCACCACATACCTTAAACCCTTCCAGTTTCCCCCGCCATACACCGGCGATGAGCCCCTTCAGGTTGGCGATAGTAAATACAGAGGCAGACCAATCATTGAGCCGCTACTCCTGGTTGAGCAAGAGCTGCTTGATCTAGCTGAGGCGTACGATCTCACGCACGCCATTGAGCTTCTGATACAGCACGACTGGCTCAACATGGAGTCCAGTCCGTTTGACTACGACCCAGATCAGATTCGCACCTTCTATCGCCACCTTGCGGTCGCGGTGCCAGTCGCGTCTCCAAACGACCCAGATAAAATCGTCAATGAGCTCACCTGCTTGCTCTGCCACGACGACGAAACATTCTCCATCAATCCCAGGCTGATTGGTGAGCTGCTCGGGCTTCCCACAGGTGGTGACAGGTACGTGACCATGCAGAAGAAAAATCCACCTCAAGGGGGCCTCGTCACCTTCAAAAACAAGGTGTTCATACCAGGCGACAACAAGCGACCACTCCACAACAGTTATCTGCGCTGGCCGCTCAAGCTCGTACATCTGGTGATAAGCAAGAATATCGTCCCCCGCTCAGACGCGCCCTGCAAAATCACGAATGGGGAGGCTGGCATCCTCAAGACGGTCGCTGATGGTCTGCCTATTGATACTCCTAAAATCATCATGCAGAACATCATCAATACGGTAAATTCCACGCACTTCCCGCTTCCCTACCCTCACATCATTAAGAAGATTATGGTGCGTTTGGGACTGTATCGACATGTGGATGAGCGACGTTGCACCCACATACTGACTGAGCAGCGCATTCGCCGCCTTCGCGACCTTCACGATCCAGAAAAAGCTACACCACCTTCTTCCCCAGTGAAGTTCAGAGCGACTTCCAACAAGGGAAAAGGTAAAATGGACGAAGTCGCTGAAGACGCCTCTGCCTACCCCCTGCCAAGCTCTGAGCTGCCCATCGCACGCGATCTGATAGCCGCTTTCCTCCAGCAGCAGGTCACAAACGAGAAACTGCTGCAGTCAAATGAGAACATTCTGGACGCGCTACTAACTATCAATAAAAATGTGTGCACAACTCATAAACTAATCAAGAGTAGGTGCACCCAGCTAGCTTGCCTGGTCGCTGGTCACGACCCAGATCCAGTGCTATTCCAGTTTCTTCCCACTGAGCAACGCCAAGCCTATGAAAAGGCGTGGGCAGAGTACCACCAGTATCTAGAGGAGGAGCGAGCTCGGGAAGAGGACGAAGCGGCCAAGGCAACGGGGGACGTGCCTCCAACACAAGAAGCACCAGCGACTACAGCTCCTGAGCAACAAAAGGTCGCGACAGCCTTGGAACACGCTGATCCTGTTGACGAAGAAGCAACTTAGTTGTCTTTTTCTTTTTCATGTTCCGAGTCCTTTTTAGTCTCTTCCTTAGGTTAATCCAGCCAGTAGCTTTTTGGGTGTGTAGTCAAAATGAATATTAGAGTATGCTTTGCTCGTTTTTCTCTACTTGCTCTATCATCTTGCCTAGTTATAACTTAGTTCCTTTCGCTTAGGCATCTCATCATCATTCCTCTAGAGAGTAGATCATGATAGCTGCCTTAGTTCCCTAATCATATATCTGCATGACTTTTTCAATGATGTCAAAAGGGGGAATAGACCTGGCATACCGGTTGCTCAAGTCAGGGGGAACTATTACCATAAGAAGCGACCTATGGAAACACAAAGCGAGACTTGATCAAGGTAAAGTGTTACTTATCACTGCTTCTCTAAACATGTTCATATATTAGAAGATTCAATAGTCTTCTAAACATGTTGCCTTAAATATATGCCATGTCTTATATAGTTTGTCATCATTAAAAAGGGGGAAATTGTTAGGTCAAGCTAGTATTGCTTTACCTCAGTTTCTCTAGTTTTAATGATAACAAACACTTGCTTTTAACATCTACATTGAGTTTACTCAGTACATGTACTTAGGAAGCGTATGGAGTGGAGCAGAGCACGGAAAGCTAGTCGGGATGATCAGGAGCAGGTCGCTATGCATGAATCAGAGATCGCGACTATATACAGAAGGTCGCTTTAATGACAGAGAAGGTCGCGACAATCACAGACAAGTATTTGTCTAATATAAGATGTTGTAAAGTCTAAGATGTAAAGACTTATCAATGAAGAACACTAGTGCCAAGCATAGAAGATAGTCGCGAAAGCCATTGGAAGGTCGTTGCAACGTTATACCATCAAAGCGACCTCAAGACTATAAGACGAAGCAAATTTCCTTCGGCACTTAGAAGATATGAAGATGTTAGAGCGTGTCTCTCACGTTCTATCAGATTCATTTAGATATGAAGTGATACAAGTATCTAGCCAAACATTATCTTTTAGCATAAGTTTATCTTTTAAGTTGAGTATCTATCTTCTATAACTAGAAGATTTAGTTGTTATGATTTAAATTTTATCTTTCATTAGTTAGTAGATTCAATAGACCAGATGTTAGATGGTCTATATATATTAGAGATAGCATTTCGTCATGTGTTGACGAAGAGAGGCGAAACCAGGCATTTGTGAACGTGAGAG
This sequence comes from Phyllobates terribilis, assembly GCF_046119375.1. NCBI lineage: Eukaryota > Metazoa > Chordata > Amphibia > Anura > Dendrobatidae > Phyllobates > Phyllobates terribilis. The sequence continues at coordinate 15,687 of NW_027367473.1, read as the reverse complement.
AGAGGATAGTATAGTTGCTTTAGAGATCTAGCTTACTTAGAAGTTTTATTGTGTATGAAACTAGACTGTAACTAGGATTGATAAGCAATATACGAGTTTGTTTGCAGAACATTGTGTCTTCAAGTTTATTTCCGCACATTAAAGATCCTTACGATCAACAAAGTTAACTTAAGACCACAATGTCGCTCTAGTCGCGACTTAAGCAAAGATCAACGATCCTACAGCTTTCTCAACAACCTGCATGTGATCATCCACGCCTTCAAACCCCATGAGACCAAAGAACAATTCGATAGAGCAAGAAGACTACTGAGTTCCTCCTTGGCCCTTTATTGCAAAGGTTTTGTCCGAACAAGCAAATTCAGCCCAGCCCAAAGGCCCGAACTTCATAACAAAAAGCTCCTCATCCTTCAGCCCAAACTGAATCCACTTCCCCTGACCCTACTGAAGTGGCCCGGGCTAAAGCTAAGGGGAAATCCATCCTTGTGGTTGATCCCTCTCCCCTTCCAACTACCCAAGTCCCTCAGCCCCCCAACCAAGTAACCTATCAACTCTCAACCTACCCGATGTAGCACTACGATCCTTCTTTGTTTGCGCACCAGCAGTACACACAAATCTCTCCAGTCCCTGTCATGATGAACCCGCATTTCTGCCCGCAGACCATGCAGCTTCCTGTCCTGCAGGCCCGTCCTGGGGCCCGTTCCAGCCTCATCCGTTCTATTACCATCCGCAGTTTCAAATGGCCCCTCCGGTCTCTCTGGTGGCTCAACCGGTGGTGTTGGCGCAGTTTCCAACCCCAGCTGGCTCTCCTAAAGTCTCTAACAATTCGAATAATTCCATAGTGCAGAAAATTCATAACATTGACATTGTAGGCAAAGAGAAACCGTCCGGTTCTGGTGGTGTCTCCAAAAGGAAAGACTCTGATGATGATGCTACTACCCAGAAGCAGAGTAATAAAAAGCCTCGAAAGAGCAGGGCTCGAAACAAATCCCAACCAGATCAGTGATGTTGAGTTCCAAGCCTGACTTTGGTCTCGTTCTTATTTCTACATTTAGAATTGCAGTCATTCCCATTTGCAATGAAACAACCCTTGACACAACTCTAGACAAAAATATTTTCTTTTTGAGCAGTCTATATGACTTATGCATTAAGAATCAATGTATCTCTTTTGTTCAGGTAAATGGAAAGTGGGTTACCTTTCCTGTTATTTTTCCTGGCAGTTCTTTTTGGTTTGGTTTGGCTTTTTATGGTTTCTCCTTCAAATATGTGTGGTGTTTGTTTTGTTGCTCCTGCAGGTGCCTCATTAGAGGGCTTGAGTGGTGTTGCTATCTCTGTGCAGCCTTGTTGCTTGGTTTGCCCGTGTTTTGGTGGCTGTTGTCCCGTTTTTGCTTTGTTATGCTGTTTTGTACATAATGGCAGTGTTAAAGCCCCACTGCTGCTGATTTTTTATTCGTTTCTTCATTATTATGACACAAAACTTGACAACAAACTAGACAAACAGTTATTTCTGCTTTGCTTGAGTTTTGGTGGCGTTGTTGCCCCATTTCAGCTTGGTTTCGTTGTTCCTATACACAGTGGCGGTATTGAGGCCCCATTGTTGTTTCTTTTTTATTTGGTTATTCATTTTCATGACACAACACTTGACAACACACTAGAAAATCAGTTATTTTGTTGGAAATTCTGGGAAGGTGGTTTTTTCCTCAGCTGGTCCTAGTTGTGCATTCTTGTTAGGCCGTTGAGTTTCATTTTCCACTTTCTCATTTGGACCCATATGGATTGATTAACAGAAACCTAAATAATATTGTTGAGTTCCTCTTGTTTGGTCTTTATCCATGTGTAACTACGATTAGGGCTTGTAGCAGGTCCTTTTTCGTTGTTCCCATGAATATCGCCTTTTGGAACTCCTGTAGCACTCGTAGATCAAACTTTATAACAGAAATTAATTTCATCCAAAAAACTAATCACTTTGACATTCTATGTATAGCGGAAACTAAAGCGGAATCCATGCCTTCACAATCCGAAATTAAAAGACTGGGATTTGATTCTCTATTTTGGTGTCCGGTGGTCACTACCCACGGTGGCCTTTGGGTATTACATAAGAAAAATTTCAATACAATATCTTTTAAATTAATTTTAGTAAATCAAAATATGATTTACACAGAAATTCAACATGAGGACGACAGAATTCTTCTTGTTTTTATCTACACCCCTTCGAGGGAAGAAGAAAAAGACAATTTCTGGAACAACATAGAAAGAAATATCAATTGTATCAACATCCCTTGTATATTAATTGGTGATCTTAATGATTTAATCTCCCCGTCAGACAAGCTAGGTGGCATTGATCCGTCCCGCCGAAGATTCTTTCGCCTTAATAATATTATTAATAACTTAGGCCTTATAGATTCAAAATTCTCTGATTTCCCCTTCACATGGCGCAAAAACAATACTCAAAACAATAACATCCTAGAAAGATTAGATCGTGTGCTGATCCATAACTCCTTACACAACATCATTTCTAGTTCAACCACAAAGGACTTTCCATTTACAACATCAGATCATTGTCTCATCTCTATTATCATTGGAAAAGACAACAACTCTATTAAGCTCCCTTTCCGGTATGAGTCTGCATGGGCTGATTATTCCTCCTTCCAAAAACTAGTTTCCAAAGTTTGGAGATACAAAATGAATGGCTCTTATATGTTCAAATTTTCAAATAAACTTAAACTTCTCAAACTTTATTCCAAGGATTGAGCTGGGAAAAATACCAAGAACAACTTCGAACAACTTAAAAAAACTAAAACTCGGCTCAAGGAATTATATGAAAACCTCCTTAAAAATCCACATAATGACCGCAATAAAACCCTCATTGAGAACCACTCTAGGAAATTTAACCGACTCCTCTCCTTTCAGACTAAGTTATTGAAAAATAAAGCAAAGATTAACTACATCAATCAGGCTAATAATAACACCAGTTATTTTCACGTTGTCGCTAAAATCCGCTCATCTCGCCAAGCTATTCTAAAGTTTCAAACATTTGATGGATCTCTCCTCTCTTTCCAAGAGGAGATTTCGACTCAGATCACAAAGGAAATGATGAACCGTTTCACTAATGGGAACTCTCCCCCCATTTAAATCAATAATTGACCACAATCCCGAACCTTATCTCGAACATCAACAATGCCCTTCTTCTGAAGCCTCCAAGTTTAGAGGAACTCAAGAACGCGGTGTTTGAACAACCTCCAGACAAAACTCTGGGTCCTGATGGGTTCCTGGTTGATTTTTACAAAAGATTTTAGCTCATATCCGCCCATCCTTATTCAAGGTTGTAAAAGCAATTTTCCATTCCAAGAGACTTCTCTCCCACTGCAACCATGTTTTCATTGCTTTAATTCCTAAAAATGATAACCCAATCATTATCGTCCCATTAGCCTTTGTAATTCCTCATACAAAATCCTATCAAAACTTCTGCTTAATAGAATTAAACCCCTAATGCCAAAACTCATATCTAAATTCCAAAGTGCTTTTGTAGAAGGAAGATCAATACATGACAACATTCTTGCTGCGCACGAAATTTTCCACTCGTTCCATAATAACAACTCTAAAATCACAAAATGATGGCAATAAAAATAGACTTGGAAAAAGCCTATGACAAACTAAATTGGAACTTCCACTTCTCAGTACTCCTCATATTTGGATTCTCCCAAGATTGGATCTCTATGATCCAACAACTCATTACAACCTCCAAATTATCAATCCTCGCTAATAATCAACCAGGCCCCGGATTCTCTCCCTCTTGTGGTATAAGACAAGGAGACCTTATCGCTCCATTCTTATTTATCCTTGCTATGGAGTATTTCGCTAGATCTTTACAAAAAGAAGCCCTTAACCAAGATACGAGGGTTGCTATCAAGCTCACTAGAAACGGAAATGTTGTTCCGTTCCTTATCTTTGTTGATGATACCATTATCCTCGTTGATGCAAACTCTACGAACTTAAATTACATAAACTCACTCCTTTTTTCTCGAACATTAGTGGTTTAAAAATTAACTATAGCAAAAGTTCCATTCAATTCTCGAAAAATGTGTCTAAACAATTTGTTGAAAACCTTGCCTATACTGAATATCCCCACAACCACCAAACTAGAAAATTACCTTGGAATCCCTATTGTCAATGGTAGGATTAACAAACAAATCTTTGAGTCCTTCAAAAAAAACCTTAACCAAACAACTCTCCCGCTGGAAGGCCAACTCCCTTTCTCAAGGTGGTAGGGTTGTTCTGATTAAGTCAAACTTATCTGCTAAAATGAACCATGTAATGCAATACTTTTTGCTACAAAAAGGCCTCTGTGAAGAGTTTGATGAAATTCATAAACGATCTTTCTAGAATAACCATAATAGAAACTTTCACCCTCTAGTCTCGTGAGATAAGATCTACAAACCTATACTGAATATCCCCACAACCACCAAACTAGAAAATTACCTTGGAATCCCTATTGTCAATGGTAGGATTAACAAACAAATCTTTGAGTCCTTCAAAAAAACCTTAACCAAACAACTCTCCCGCTGGAAGGCCAACTCCATTTCTCAAGGTGGTAGGGTTGTTCTGATTAAGTCAAACTTATCTGCTAAAATGAACCATGTAATGCAATACTTTTTGCTACAAAAAGGCCTCTGTGAAGAGTTTGATGAAATTCATAAACGATCTTTCTAGAATAACCATAATAGAAACTTTCACCCTCTAGTCTCGTGAGATAAGATCTACAAACCTAAAAGTGAAGGCAGACTGGATATCAGGTTGTCCTTTGAACACAACAAAGCTCTACAAATGAAACTGCTCTAGCATCTCCTCTCTAATCCTGATTCGCTATGGTGTTCGATCATTTACAAAAAATATATTAAATCTAATCGTCTCGAGGACATCAAGAAATCTCACAAAGTCTCATGGAAATTCAATAGACTTTTATCAATTAGATCTGAATTCTTCTCTAACGTCCTATGGTCTATTGGAAATGGTCTTCGCATCTCTTTTTGGGAAGATCATTGGATCCCTCATATTGACATAAAGGAACACTATACCCCTGGTTTATCCCATATCAAAGTTGTTGATTTCATTAATAGCTCAAGACAATGGGACATCACCTCTCTCACGCAAATCCTTCCAGAAAATGTTGTAACAAATATTGAAAAAAATTATATTCCCTATACTCCGGTTGTTGACTCAGTAATCTGGTATCCTAACCAATCTGGAAAGTTCTCGTCAAAAGTAGCTTTCAATTCAGTTCAAGCTCGTGCGCACACTAACTTCGATGATAAAATGTGGAAGTTTGATGCTCCACCAAAAATAAAAGTATTCCTCTGGAAAGCATGTTCGGATAACCTTTCAACTACTGAACGTTTAATCGCTTTTTTCATAAGGTCCCTGACACATGCCTGCTCTGTAATCAAACAAATGAAAACACCACTCATCCCTTCTTTCATTGCAACTTTACAATCACTACATTTAACATATTAGCAAGTCAACTAGGAACTCATTTTTCCTTCCCAACTGAAAATGATTTCCTTCAAGCACTATATATTTTTCAAACAACCAACACAAATGTCAATCTAGCACTCTTCTTGTGGTGGAACATTTGGTTTTGTCATAACAACTTTGTGTTTCGCAAGGAAGAGTATAAATATCCGACAACCCATGAAAAAATTATCGCACGAGCCCTCTCTCAGAAAAAAATGTGGACGCCAAGAAATCAAAACAAGTGTAACGACAGAAGTGCTCGAAAGAATGCTCATTCCCAGTCTGGGTTTAGTGGACCATTCCAGGGTAAGGGATGGTCTTCCCCACCTGATGACTGGAGTAAGCTCAATTTTGATGGAGCTTTTGGCCCTTCCGGGAGCTCTATTGGTTTCATAATTAGAAATTCACAGGGACATATCATATTGGCTCATCATAATAATATTAATGTTTCGTCCTCTCTCCAAGCTAAAACTCTTTCCACCCTAGCAGGCATTAGGGCCGCCCTTGCCTTGGGGTTTCGAAAGATTGTCATAGAAGGTGAAGGTGATAATGTTAGAGTCATTCAATCTATTAGAAGCACGTGGAAGGTCCCTTGGGAAATCGCCCATATAATCAAAGACATCAAAGAGAACCTCCAGAGTTTTCAGGAGTTTAAGAGCTCTTTAATACACAGAGAAGCTAATGCAGAAGCGGACTTCATTGCCAAAAGTCTTTGGAACGATGAGGATTTCAATGTAATCATAGAGTTACTAAATAGTAGAGTTAATCCTACTAGAGTCCCGGCACTACATAACAATCCGATAAGGGTGATGGATTTTATAAAATCATTTGCCGTGATGATTTTGGAATTCCGTGTTAGGTATTCCTTTGTATCGCTTGTTAAAAAAAAACAAATCTTCTCCTTTACAGAACCAGCTTTTTTCTTCTTTTCTCTCTCTTTCTTCAACTTGTTAGATAGAAGAAGCACAAAAAAAGTTGTTTTGTTTTTACTATAAAGTTAGGTTATAGGCCTATACAAAACCAAATCCGGATTCATCCGTCTTCAACAACCTCAATATTGGCTTCGATACTCTACAACAGTCTCAAGATCAACTCCGTCCTTCTTCAACAACCTCAAGATCGTGTATGTTCGTCTTCAACAAACTCAATAAACTCCAGTCCACCAGCCCATCGTCTTGTTGATCAACTAGCATATGCTCTCACCAAACCTCTCCATCGTCCTGAATATAAAGCCATTGTTTCAAAGCTTGGACTTCAACGCAAGGTCGTCTAGCTTGTGAAGGCAAGTTGAAAAAAAGGAAAAATCCAAATTTAATTAGTTTGTACCTTTATTTATTCTTATTATTAATTAATAAGATGTACTGATGTACGTGATCTATAAGATTGATAGTCGCCTATTAATTGAAGATATTTTAGGATTCTTAAGGTATTCTCTCAATCAATTATTTCTTTGTTTGTATAAAATAGGAATAGAATTATTAATGGTTTCTTAGTTGGAGATATTCTAGGATTCTTAATCAATCAAGAGTCAAGACGCTAGCAATATATAGACCCGGTAAAACTAGTCCGAATCCGAAATCCGATCCGACGTAGTCCGATCCGAATCCGAAATTTGATCCGGAAAATTGCGGTTGAACAATCCGAACACAATCCGAAATCCGATCCGAACCAAATCCGGTCCGAAGTATGTACAATCCGAAAAAAAACCGAATCCGGACAAATCCGATCTGAACATAATCTGAAATGCATGCTGATCCGAACTAATCCGATCCGAACTAATCTGATCCGAACTAATCCGATCCGAACTAATCCGATCCGAACTAAGCCAATCCGAACTAATCTGATCCGAACTAATCCGATCCGAACATAACCCGAAATGCATTTTGACCCGATTAAATCCGATCCAAAATAAATTTGATCCGGAAATCATCCGATCCAAAGTAATTCGAGGTAAAGTTGATCCAAAATTAATTTGAATAAAATGATGAAATTGTCATGAGCATTTGTTCAAAACAATACTAAAATAGATAAATGAGTAGTATTGCACATACACTTCATTCTGATGTCATAATAAAATAGAGAAAAAACATTGATCTAAATTAGTTCATTCCAAGCATCGCCACATAGACGCTTTGTCGCTCCCCTCCACTGAAAAAGGCAAAACCATAAAAGCTAAGATGATTAGCAAATCCGACAGCTATCCAAGAAGATATGTAGAAAGCGTTAACTGTAATTAGTACATGTATACATTATGATGACTAGAAAAAAGAAAGCTAATACTATAAGCACATGAGTACATGACCAATCGAATTTCATAAACAAGGTAGATAGCAAAACCACATTGCAAAAATCAACACAATATCTCAAGTGCATGCAGAATTCACCAAAGTTATCAATATCCATCTTCACACAAACATGTAAATTATCTCCAAAAACAAAAGCAATAAGCTTAAACAATACAACATTAATTAATAATCTCGCCAAAAATCAAATCCAACATTCATTAATAATCAAACAAAATCACCAAATTTTCATCAAATACATCATCACACACCAACCATTTCACATCATATATCATACTCTAATCAATTCAAACGCATTACATAATAAACAACAAAAAATACATAACGAATTTAAAAACAAAAAATATCTCATCATAACAAGTCGCTAAGAAAGCTTAAATTTGGTCATCCAATCCACATTTGAACCCATATTTTCTGTCTCATCCACTATATCATAGATTTCATTGGTTTGTAAGATGAATCAAAGAAAACAATTAAATATGTTCTGAGATTTAGATTAAACAATTTGCAAGATTTAATGCACACATGAGTAATGACATACCTGCATAACCAAACAGCCAACTCCGAGAAGTAATCAGAGCCTCCACATTGTCTGGAAGTAAAGATGATCGCCACTTGTTCAAAACCCTACCTGGCAGCAAACCAAGAATATATCAGCAATTAATCTAAAACAATAACTAGATACGAAGAAAGAGGGAAAGGAAAAATGAAAAATGCCTAAAGTAAATAAGAATACAGAAGAAGAATATACAAAAAATACAATTTACCTCCAATACTAAAAGTTGATTCAGAAGCAACGGTTGTGAGAGGCACAGTCAAAATGTCCTTAGCTAAATGAGAAAGCTTCCCATGTTTGATCTCATTTTCTTTCCAAAAGGCGAGGACATTGAATGGTGTATCTTGATCATGATGAAGTTGAGGTTCTTCCAAGTACAAATTCAATTTGTTTTTTTTTGTTTCCCTAATGTATGGATTTTCAATAGCAATATCCTGAAAGTAGCAAACTGGTTAGTAGTTGTCAATTTGATGACTAAATAAAGAAGAGAATTGCAAAATCAAATAAAAACAGAAACTTACAGCGAAGTCAAACTTCCTTTTCCTATTGGCATTCTTTGAACTTGCTGACTTGTGGGGTATGGTTGTGGAAGTTGGTGCATCATGTAAACTTATCTCTGCTGGATCATACTCTTCATATAGCTTTTCTAGCTTATATAGCACCTCATTATACTTACTGATAGCTTCTTTCTCATCATCATACAGCTTTTGAAAACAATGCTTTAATACTTGTCTATTATGACGAGGATCAAGGATTAAAGCAAAAGCAAATAGAGAATTGTACTCCTGGCCCTCAGAACTAAACCAATATTTATCAAATTTTTCCTTCTTTGCTCTGGCCATAGTTCTTAATTCAAATTCATCACTCTCATCTAGCTCTTTCAAAAGCATTGCAATCCTCCAAACATTCTCAAAATACAGATTCGCTGTTGGATAATCACTACAAGAGAACAAATCAGTTATGTCTGACAAGGGTTCCAAAACATCTCGCAGCTGTTCAACCTTCTCCCATTCTGATTCACTAGGAAGGTACTTGTACCCAACATTAGAAGAGCTCAAGTCAACAAATGCATCCCGATACAAGAGAGCTCTGTCTAACATGTAGTACGTGGAGTTCCACCGAGTATCAACATCCAGCCACAATCCTTTTTTCTCATTGATGTTTGTATTATTCACACTAGTATTGAAGGCTCTTTTTCTTACCTCAGACCAATTAACATACTTCACACTTTCCCTTATCTTGATGATAGACTTATCAATCAACTTAAGACCTTCCTTAACAATGAGGTTCAGAACATGGGCAGCGCAACGGATATGAAAATATTTACCCTTTTGTACTAAATGGTTACCCAAATTAAGACTTCTTCTCAGATGGTCCTGCATCTTATCATTACTAGAGGCATTATCCAATGTCAATGCAAAGATTTTGTGTTCGATTCCCCAATCACGAAGCAGCTCTAACAATGTACTATACATGTCATACCCAGTATGTCCAGTTTCCAGATGAACAAAATTCAGCACTCTGCTATTAAGTTTCCAATCAGAATCCACATAATGAGCTGTCAAATACATGTAACCTAATGTTTGACACGAGGTCCACATATCAGAAGTCAAGCAAATACGGCCAGGAACATTAAGAAGAGTCTCTTTCAGTTCAGCTTTCAAACGCTGATGTAGTTTTAAGCAATCGGCCTTAGCAGTATTCCTAGAAATAGTTCGGACCTGACCATTCAAATAAGCATGAATATCCCTATTGCCCTCGTGTTCGACCCAAGAAAATGAATACCCATGCCTAATAATTGCTTTAGCAACCAAGTCTCTGTAATGATTCTGATTAAAGGTCCTAGAGGATTGTGTGACTTGTGTCAAATCATTTGACTCCATAGACTCCTTATATGCATTGCATTTCATAAGATGAATGAGCATGGTTGTAGTACCTTGAGATGAACCTTTATAAACATAAGACGTCTTACAGTGGTTGCAAACAGCTCTTGATGGTGTATTCTCTTTTGTTGACGGAACTAATGTGAAATTATTCCATGCATCACTTCGCAGAGCTACCTTCCTTTTAACAGGAATGTCTGGTTTTGCAACAATATCATCGCTCAACATGTCCTCGAGAACTTCTTCAATGCCTATGTGTATATCTGTCATTGTGCCTGTAGAGAATGAACAGAATTCAGCATGTTTTACCATGAACAAAATTCAGCAACCAAAATTCAGCATGCCAAACTGTAGCTTATTGAGCTTTCTGATCCATATAAATATACAATATAAATATACAATATAAATATACAATATAACTATACAATATAACTATACAATATAACTAATATTCATGCCAAACTGTAGCTTTCTGATCCAAACTAATATTCAAGCCAAACTGTAGCTTTCTGATACAATATAACTGATATTCAAGCTTTCTGATCCAGAGTTGTCACTGTGGAAGATTATTGGTACTTACTGTAGTTTGAAGTGGAGAGCCGATGCAGTGGTGGTCATCGGTCGAAACGGGGCTGGAAACGCTGATGTCGTGGTCGGAACGAGGAGAAGGAGAGGAGAAAACCGCAGAGGCAGAGCCGCAGAGGTCGGAACGGCAAGGACGAAGTGGCCGCCTGGCCGGAACAGCGACTGGAGTGGTGGCGACCGGCGAGTAGGCAACTGCCGCTCAGGAATTAGGAAACGGCGCTGTGAGAATGAATTGAAAAGGAAGGAGGAGGCTGAAAAGTTGAAAACCTAACGCAATTTTTAAATAATTAATTTTTAAAAATATTAGTTTAAAATCCGGATACTTCTAGGATACGGATACGGGTCATTAACACTAGGATTCGATTTCAGTTTCGAGAAAAACCGACCTAACGTGACTATTTGATTAAAAAAAACGAGCCAAACAGGTTAACCTCGTATGGAATAGTATAGATTTACACAGTAGCTCGTAGTTCGGAACCGGATCGAGGAAAAGTAAGAGTATGAAATGAGTAGATATGATGTGAAAATAGAAGTTTCTGTTTCAGTTTTGAGAAAAACCGACCTAACGTGCCTATTTGATAAAAAACGAGCCAAACAGGTTAACCTCGTATGGAATAGTATAATTTACACAGTAGCTCGTAGTTCGGAACCGGATCGAAGAAAAGTAAGAGTACGAAATGAGTAGATATGATGTGGAAATAGAAGTTTCGGTTTCAGTTTCGAGAAAAACCGACCTAACGTGCCTATTTGATAAAAAACGAGCCAAGCAGGTTAACCTCGTATGGAATAGTATAGATTTACACAGTAGCTCGTAGTTCAGAACCGGATCGAGGAAAAGTAAAAGTATGAAATGAGTAGATATGATGTGAAAATAGAAGTTTCGGTTTCAGTTTCGAGAAAAACCGAACTAACGTGCCTATTTGATCAAAAACGAGCCAAACAGGTTAATCTCGTATGGAATAGTATGAATTTACACAGTAGCTCGTAGTTCGGAACCGGATCGAGGAAAAGTAAGAGTATGGAATGAGTAGATATGATGTGAAAATAGAAGTTTCGGTTTCAGTTTCGAGAAAAACCGACCTAACGTGCCTATTTGATAAAAAACGAGCCAAACGGGTTAACCTCGTATGGAATAGTATAGATTTACACAGTAGCTTGTAGTTCGGAACCGGATCGAGGAAAAGTAAGAGTATGAAATGAGTAGATATGATGTGAAAATAGAAGTTTCGGTTTCAGTTTCGAGAAAAACCGACCTAACGTGCCTATTTGATCAAAAACGAGCCAAACAGGTTAACCTCGTATGGAATAGTATGAATTTACACAGTAGCTCGTAGTTCGGAACCGGATCGAGGAAAAGTAAGAGTATGTAATGAGTAGATATGATGTGAAAATAGAAGTTTCGGTTTCAGTTTCGAGAAAAAACGACCTAACGTGCCTATTTGATCAAAAACGAGCCAAACAGGTTAACCTCGTATGGAATAGTATGAATTTACACAGTAGCTCGTAGTTCAGAACCGGATCGAGGAAAAGTAAGAGTATGGAATGAGTAGATATGATGTGAAAATAGAATTTTCGGTTTCAGTTTCGAGAAAAACCGACCTAACGTGCCTATTTAATCAAAAACGAGCCAAATAGGTTAACCTCGTATGGAGTAGTATGAATTTACACAGTAGCTCGTACTTCGGAACCGGATCGAGGAAAAGTAAAAGTATGGAATGAGTAAATATGATGTGAAAATAGAAGTTTCGGTTTCAGTTTCGAGAAAAACCGACCTAACGTGCTTGTTTGATAAAAAACGAGCCAAACAAGTTAACCTCGTATGGAATAGTATGAACTTACACAGTAGCTCATAGTTCGGAACCGGATCGAGGAAAAGTAAAAGTATGGAATGAGTAGATATGATGTGAAAATAGAAGTTTCGGTTTCAGTTTCGAGAAAAACCGACCTAACGTGCCCATTTGATAAAAAACAAGCCAAACAGGTTAACCTTGTATGGAATAGTATGGATTTACACAGTAGCTCGTAGTTCGGAACCGGATCGAGGAAAAGAAAAGTATGGAATGAGTAGATATGATGTGAAAATAGAAGTTTCGGTTTCAGTTTCGAGAAAAACCGACCTAACGTGCCCATTTGATAAAAAATGAGCCAAACAGGTTAACCTCGTATGGAATAGTATGGATTTACACAGTAGCTCGTAGTTCGAAACCGGATCGAGGAAAAGTAAAAGTATGGAATGAGTAGATATGATGTGAAAATAGAAGTTTCGATTTCAGTTTCGAGAAAAACCGACCTAACGTGCCTATTTGATCAAAAACGAGCCAAACAGGTTAACCTCGTATATAATAGTATGAACTTACACAATAGCTCGTAGTTCGGAACCGGATCAAGGAAAAGTAAAAGAATGGAATGAGTAGATATGATGTGAAAATAGAAGTTTCGGTTTCAGTTTCGAGAAAAACCAACCTAACGTGCCTATTTGATAAAAAACGAGCCAAAGAGGTTAACCTCGTATGGAATAGTATGGATTTACACAGTAGCTCGTAGTTCGGAACCGGATCGAGGAAAAGTAAAAGTATGGAATGAGTAGATATGATGTGAAAATAGAATTTTCGGTTTCAGTTTCGAGAAAAACCGACCTAACGTGCCCATTTGATAAAAAACGAGCCAAACAGGTTAACCTCGTATGGAATAGTATGGATTTACACAGTAGCTCGTAGTTCGGAACCGGATCGAGGAAAAGTAAAATTATGGAATGAGTAGATATGATGTGATAATAGAAGTTTCGGTTTCAATTTCGAGAAAAACCGACCTAACGTGCCCATTTGATAAAAAATGAGCCAAATAGGTTAACCTCGTATAAAATAGTATGGATTTACACAGTAGCTCGTAGTTCGAAACCGGATCGAGGAAAAGTAAAAGTATGGAATGAGTAGATATGATGTGAAAATAGAAGTTTCGGTTTCAGTTTCGAGAAAAACCGACCTAACGTGCCTATTTGATCAAAAACGAGCCAAACAGGTTAACCTCGTATATAATAGTATGAACTTACACAATAGCTCGTAGTTCGGAACCGGATCAAGGAAAAGTAAAAGAATGGAATGAGTAGATATGATGTGAAAATAGAAGTTTCGGTTTCAGTTTCGAGAAAAACCAACCTAACGTGCCTATTTGATAAAAAACGAGCCAAAGAGGTTAACCTCGTATGGAACAGTATGGATTTACACAGTAGCTCGTAGTTCGGAACCGGATCGAGGAAAAGTAAAAGTATGGAATGAGTAGATATGATGTGAAAATAGAATTTTCGGTTTCAGTTTCGAGAAAAACCGACCTAACGTGCCCATTTGATAAAAAACGAGCCAAACAGGTTAACCTCGTATGGAATAGTATGGATTTACACAGTAGCTCGTAGTTCGGAACCGGATCGAGGAAAAGTAAAAGTATAGAATGAGTAGATATGATGTGAAAATAGAAGTTTCGGTTTCAGTTTCGAGAAAAACCGACCTAACGTGCCCATTTGATAAAAAATGAGCCAAACAGGTTAACCTCGTATGGAATAGTATGGATTTACACAGTAGCTCGTAGTTCGAAACCGGATCGAGGAAAAGTAAAAGTATGGAATGAGTAGATATGATGTAAAAATAGAAGTTTTGGTTTCAGTTTTGAGAAAAACCGACCTAACGTGCCTATTTGATCAAAAATTATAATTTAACATTTATATAGTTAGCAAAAATGTTGATTTGTAAAGAATAATCATTAAAAAAAGTTCCGATTAATGTCGCGCTAGGCGGCTAGGCCCTTACCTCCCGCCTAGATTCCGCATTTCTGCCTACCATTTTTTAGAACACTATAAATTCCCTTGTCATCAGAAATGTCTCAATCCGAATTGATGCGAACTACTTTTTCTTGAACCGAACCGAATCCGAAATGGCTCCATCCGAATCCGAATTAATCCGAACTACTTTTATCCGAACCGAACCGAATCAGAAATGTCTCGATCCGAATCTGAATCGACCCGAACTACTTTTATCCGAATCGAACCGAATCTGAATCCGAACTAGACAAACTCGAACTATATCCGGACCGATCTGATCCGACAACAATCCGAATTAAAAAATGATCCGAACAAATCCGATCTGAATTCGATCCGAATGATCCGATTGCCAGGTCTAGCAATATATTGTTCCTCGATAAAACTCTTCGGTATAGTCACTTTCCAAATGTCGTTCCTAACTTCTAGCTTAAATTTGCTTAAGCTTTCCTTCCATACTTATTTGCTCATTAGTTAGTTGCAAAAAGGAAATAAGGGTGTCCAAGGAAAGATAACGGTTGTGAAGATGATATATATAGGAACTTGAATCGGTGACTGGCGGCATATCATATACCATAAGGAGTGGGAATTAACATCAATTATGGGCGTAATAGGCCACAATCGGAGCATAATGCCATAATCCGGACTTCGTAAGAGCAAAGAGTACAACAGGAGGATTACAAGCATAAAGGAGAGACGCGGGAGCCAAGGAACAAACGCAAATGAAGAAGAGGTGGAAAAGGGCATTCTACCCTGGGGGCGCCCGCGCCTAGCTCGCGCAGCGAGCTAGGACGAGTTTTACAAAGGCGCGACCGCGCCAGGCAAGACACAACCGTACACCACCTCCTAAGGGTGGCGCGATCGCGCTGACACAAGACGTGCCCGCGCCCCCGCCGTTGTTGCGTTGCGAGAAGACCCATCTACGAGGGTTTAAGTGGGCTTTTTCCCTAGGGTTTACATGTATTTCGGGTTGGGCTTCCACTAAATACATTTTAGTGTTGTCATTTAGGGTTATCTTGCTCATTTATTATAAATAGGGAGAGC
>NW_027367472.1:0-57823 GCF_046119375.1 Phyllobates terribilis | reverse complement strand
TGGTGGTCAATCTCAGAACCACTACCAGAACTATTAGAATCACGCTCCACCCCCTCCTCCGCAGAAGCAAGGGCCATCCACTGAAGATATGATTAACTCCCTAGCCAGCACTTTACCGCACATGTCCAGACAACTGAATCCATCATCAGAAACCTTGAGAAGACAGTCGGACAGCTGGTAGAGTCGGTCTCGGAGATAAAAGCAACTATCTCCAAGGGTCTCCCCTCTCAAACCGAGAGGAACCCAAGAGAATATGTCAGCGCTATACATCTCCGGAGTGGGAAAATACTGGAAAGGAGCTCAGAAGATGAGACGATGGTGGATGGAGGATCACAGAACTAGGCGAAATATCGACCGAAAGGACAGGACCTCGACGAGGACACCAGAGACTCGAGTGAAGATTTTTCGACAGAGAAGGCGAAATCTCGACCGAAAGGACAGGACCTCGACGAGGACACCAGAGACTCGAGTGAAGATTTTTCGACAGAGAAGGTGGAATCTCGATCGAGAATGACCAATCTCGGTCGAGAAGGCACGAACCTCGATCGAGAAGGCGGTATGCAGAACAACGAGGATCGAGGAGAAGACGAGTACGAGGATCGAGGCGACTTCAAGCTGCGTCAAGAGAATTATGTGAGGCCCAACTTTCCTCCTCTATACTCCGAAAAGCCACCTGCACCGTTCCCTGAAGCATTAAAGGAGACGCGCAAACCAGTAAATGACAAGGAGCTATTCGAGACGTTTAGCAAGTGCGAGGTAAACATCCCTCTACTTAAACTCGTCAAGAATGTTCCTCGTTACGCCAAATTCTTGAAGGAGCTCTGCACCATCAAGAGAAACCAAAAGCTCAAAGCAAAAGGGAAGGTGCACGTATGTGAGAGAGTTTCAGCTGTGTTGCAGCAAAAGATGGCAAAGAAGTGTTCGGATCCAGGTATGGTTAGTATACCTTGCATAATAGGTGAGAAGAAAATTGATAGGGCCATGCTAGATCTAGGTGCTTCTATTAATGTTCTACCTTACTCTTTATATA
Source organism: Phyllobates terribilis (assembly GCF_046119375.1). Taxonomy (NCBI): domain Eukaryota; kingdom Metazoa; phylum Chordata; class Amphibia; order Anura; family Dendrobatidae; genus Phyllobates; species Phyllobates terribilis. Next base: position 56,793 of record NW_027367472.1, on the reverse strand, counting down.
AACTGCTTGGACTAGGACCCCTGACTGAGACAGGGATTGTGGTTCAACTTGCCGACGGATCGACGGTTTACCCGAAAGGGATAGTCGAGGATGTGTTGGTAATGGTTGATCGTCTAATATTTCCAGCGGACTTTTACGTGCTAGACATGGAACTTGAAAATCAAGTTGCTCCTATCCTTCTGGGTAGACCCTTCATGAAGGCAGCTAACACTAAAATTGATCTAGCAAGTGGGTCGCTCACTTTAGAATTTGATGGGGACGTTGTTAGTTTCAATATCTATGAAGCTATGATGCATCTTGCGAATGATAACTCTGTTTTCTCTATTGATGTACTTGATCCTATTGTGCAAGAAACGTTTGATATATGTGGGATTGATTCACTGAAATCTGATGAGCATGATATGATTCTTACTAGTAATGTACACGAGGAACGAGCACAATTAGATGATCCAGGTACCCGTTTGGCCGGTGGGCCCTCGTTACTAACATTCTCGAGCGAGAAGCCGCTCCCTTCTGTTATACAAGCACCCACCACTGAGCTGCTCGTCGAGGATCTGCCTACGCTGCTCCTGCTCATCCTGCGTAGGCTTTTGCTCATCGAGTATCTCTAGCTCCATCCTGAATGTACTAAAGACGAGCACCAGCGGGATCTCCAATACAAAAGTCATAAAAACGCTCACGAGCATTCCGCGAATCTACAAATGAACTCCTAACCTGGATTCCGGAATTACCACTCGTCGAGCACCTAAACACAACTAAACCTAACTAATAGTCGCTGGTTAACACCATAATATAAGCTCCTATCAACCGTTTATGCGGAGATCGTATGCTTAGATGGAGATCGTACGCTTCTGCTAGGAGCTGATGTGTTGTAGGAAACGAGCTTCGAGGTCGGTGAAGTAATTTATACACATCGGTGGTAGGCTTAGCTTCCAGGTGAGGGCCGGGCCAACTAGGGTGTTCGGGTATCCCTTGAAAATAAGGGCGTCAGAGGCCCCGCTTGCGATTATAGCTTAACGATATCGGGCTATGTGTTCCCAGGGATCTTCATCCCTTGTGTAGTCCTTGAGCTGGGGGTACTTGAACTGTTTATATGGAATAACATTAATAATGTGGTCCCCGAAAGTAGATGTGTCGTATAGGGCGGACGTGGGTGGATCCGGGTAGAATGAGCCTGGTGTTTGATAGGGGTTGTTATGTGGGTGATGTGTTAAAGGAGAATACGGGTATCAAGGTGGTTGCTCGGACACGTAATGATGTTTCCTCGTCGAATAGACATGTGAGACTTCCTGCATGTAGTGGGGATGCCTCGTCGGGTAGGGCGATCTAGGAGCAAAAAATGGGGCGTCGCGTCCCATACCGCGGGGGGAGTAGTCGGGGTCCGTCTCTGTTTCTCAGGTACTCGACCGCCACGAGGCCTCGTGACGAGGCCTCATATTCTCTCTCCAGTTACGGATTCGGCTTGTGGTCTCTTCGGGGGACTTCTTGTCTCTTCCTTTGTGCCCTAGGATCATGGTTGGTAGGGGGTCTTTGGGCACCATCGGGCCTTTCCTTTCCTCTGTGCATTTTTCCACGCTTTAAGGCCTCAACATTCTCGGTCGGGATCCATTATTCATCACCCGGTGTACTAGTACTAGTCGTTCCATGATATGGCACGTGTGACGGTGCGTATGGAGGCACGTGCAGAGGTGCGTGTGGTGGTGTGTGGGGTGTCGCGCCGGTTGGAGTGTTTGTGCCGGTGTCTATCGTCGGGTTGTGAGGTAGATCCTGATTGTCCTGCCTCGTCTCCTCATGGCCGTCTGTGATTTCGCTAATGAAGACCACCATGATTCTTTTCGATTCCAATCTTAGCTTCGCGAGAGGGTTCCCACACACGGCGCCAATGTTTATACATTAGTACTTGTCCGGGTAGAAGTCCGGAAACAAGGACTAAGGCGATCTCTACGAGTAGATTGTAGAGGGGGAGCCTTACTTGAATGTTGTTTGTTGTGGATCTTCGAATAAAATCAGTGGATAGGACCTTCCAACTTGCAAATCCAAGCCCGGGGAGATTGTACCCCGGATTTGACTCTTCGATGCTTAAGTCGGTGATTTATCGATGAGGGTTTAAAGAGGATTAGAGAAGAAAGGTTGATTCGGAAAAGATGATTAGATCTTATGTGTAAGATATGAAAGCCGGCTACTTGGATCCTACCCGAAAAAGGGGGAGAATCTGTAAAATGTCAGTAACAATGTTGTTGTATCCTACAACCTTTCCTAAAAACGGTAAAAATGTCATAGAGAGGGACCTACCATGCCCATGTGCACTATATATAGTTGTAAGGACGTAGGCCCTTCTTGGTGTGCTTGGGGAGCAAACTACTCATATTTGGGCCTTCCTAGGGTTTCTGTGCACTTTGGGTTGCGCACTTGTTGTGGCCCAAAGGAGTTTATGGCTTAATCGGGTAGTCCGGTTTGTTGATACCTAACATGGATGGATCGGGCCCAACATAGAGAATGTGCTATAACTTATTTGTGTTTTGGTACCCACCTATTTGTATTCATTTGAACTTATGTGACAATAAGTGCAAAATAATTACTTCATGCACTGCAAATGAAAATACAACCGTGTTGAAATTTGATCTTGTACTTCAATAAACTTCACAAAATTCAATCTTGTTTATTAGCCTTAGTATATTTTTTAAATAAGATAATATCATATGATTCCAATCCACAACAAAAAGCATAACAAAAATTACACACCTAACCACTATCACACACCTCATATAATAGGCTTGATAACACAACAATGTAATAAGACTCAAAATTAAGTAATAAAACTTAATCTAGTTTCAGCTTTAGAGGATGTGCTATCGCCTATTTATGTTTAAAACATGAGTTGTGACAAGCACCTAGCCATATTCCTTTGAACTTGTGTGACAGCAAGTGCAAAATAACTTCTTCATACACTACGGATCCAAATACCACCATGTTGATATTCGACCTTGTACTCCAATAAACTTCACCAATTCAAGTATATTTATTAACGACTTAGAGGATGTGCTATAGCTTATTTTTTAGCAACAACATTATGGCGTTTTTTACCGGAATGGACGAATGTGTACCCAATTGACTTTTCGAGTAAGACGCCATTGTCAAGTTATCCATCTATACAGCAATGAATCAACTATATGCCTTATAAGGGAAAGGCATGGTTTGTGGTGGATAGTTATGTTAACAATACGCAGCTTGGACACACGATTTCTTATCCTTGTTCACAAGAGAATGGAACTTGTGATGCCATTCAGCCTGTAAGAGTGTTATAGACCGAATCAATTGGTTTAGAATGGAACAGGCGAGCTATGTGTTTAGCTCATTGGGCTTAGTTTAGAAGCCAAGGTGGAACTTGATTATTCAGTGGCCGTTGAGACTACAGGTGATCCTAGCAAGTGCCTTTCTAGTGGAATATAGAGTTTGATCATGACTTGAATAGAATATATTGCGATTAGTAGTAGATCTTACATGTGTTATTAACCTTAGATTGATTGGTTGGTGGTTTGTTTGGCGTTTTAAGGTCACGTTTCTTGCATGTATCCGAGTATGACTCTTTTGTAGAAGACAGATATTCCTTCCAATTCCATAAACATGTTTTATGTTTCAATAGCTATAATGAAACTAGCTTAGATGCTTTATTTGAGGCTATTGTAACGTTGTGCATCTTGTTTTATGTTAGAGATTGTGTGATGAAACTGCAAAATCTTCTAGTTGTTCATATTCATAATACTCAATAGAAAAGACATGAGGGAAGAGGGCTATATGACATTTATACCTTAGAAAAGTTCTAACATGTAGGCATAAGCAACAGCAAGAACAACTTATAATTCATAAAAAAAATTGATTGGCTGGGAGTAGACTGTTGAAATTAGTAGGCTAGAAGCCAAATCCGTACTTGAGAAAGCTCAAGCCTTTCCTACAAGTAGCTACTGAGAATGCTTCTAAATTATGTTATAAAGAAAAAATTCCCACGTAATTTTATGTGTTGAATTGTCGATTAGTTCTTAAACATAACAGTAGCCATGGTAGTTGGTGTTGCCGGAGCTCTGATGAGGGCGGTGCAGGTCATGAATATCAAAAAATAAGAGAAATTGGATGGATATGAGAATTGAACTCAAGACCTTTGCATAGTGTTCTACCACACATGTTTCGGTTGAAAACATGATTATCATTCTTAGATTTACCGTTTGTTAATTCACCGTGATATATAGGGGGATATATGGGATCAAGGCGACAACCGGCGACACTCATCTTAGTGGCAACACAAGGGCATAGGGGAGGCTTAGTACAGCTTGTGAGAAGGCGAAACGAACGCTCTCGACAACTGCTCACACATGCACAATGGAAAAAGAAAAATGGAGGTTGAGATGGAATATGGGAAAGTGAAAACGAGCCAAATCTAAAAATTTGTGAATAAAGGAATTGATTTTGATTTTAGTATATTAATTTTAAAATATAGTTTTGAGAATATAGTTTTTTTCCCTATGTCAATTGTCAAATCAATTTTATAAATTTTTATTATTAAAATAACATTTTTTGAAAGAAATGGTATTTAGAAGAAAATATAGAATGATAGTTCAATTTAACTTTTTAAAAAACTTGTATATCTTTGCCATTAGAGTGTTACTTTGTGTGTTTTTTAACAAGACATGCAAAGATCTCCTAAAAATAGGAAAGACCTAAATCATCATGCCTAATAATCTCAATAAAATAGAAAGACCTTTCCCCAAGGTCAATAGTGTCTTAAAATAGAGTCTATCAAAAAGAAGTTGATCCCTAACTTCTCTCTTCACAATCAAAGTTGCAATCTGTACCAAAATCTCTACTCTACAAGTGATCTTTGCGATGAAGTTTGTCGCATCATTCACCTCCCTGTAGACATACCTAAAAATACAACACTGAAAGAAAGGTTTACATTGATGGATTTCAGAAATAATATTGCTAATCTCCCATGGAATTTTCCAACAATTACTAAGAGAATTAATAAGAGCTAAGTTATCCCCCTCTATTTCTACTTGGGCACACACAAGCCACATTGCCGCCCTAACCCCATCAAGACTGCAAGGGTCTCAGCAACAAGCACGGAAGCCCCGGGAACATCAATTCTCTCTACATCAATGGTTCTACCATCATGATCTCTAATAATATAACCAATAGAGGTCAATCTGTTATCTCTACCTGACCCTTTATAGTTAATCTTAACACTGTTTATACTAGGTTTATTCCATCTTAACTTTCTTTTATCTCGAAATCTTAAGATTTTCTAATTGTCCTTTGAGAGATGATTGTGAGAGTTGTCTTCTTTCATGACATCGAATTGTCTAATAGAAGTCGATATAATATGACCAATCTTTTCTTCCTCCTTCATGTTCGATTTATTTAAAATAATATCATTTATCATTCGTCATATATTCCATCATAAGAAAAAAGCTATATCAAAATTACTGTTTATATTACAAATGAAGTAAGTGAAATGATAACAATCAGAGCTCTGAAGCACAAGAAGGATATCAATAAGATTATTAAATGTGTTAAAAACCTTTTGTACTAAAATCACATCGAATGAAAAAGTGCTCAACATTTTCATTCTCAATATTATAGAGTGAGTATTGGTAAGGAACTCTGTAAAAGTCCGATTCAGTTTTTCTGTTATAAGAATATTAGAGTGAGCCTTCTATAAGAAATTATTTATTTTAGGTGGAAGGTATTTTTTTCCGAAATGGGGTGACATGTAGTCTACCTTTTGTTTCTTTGTGTTATTTTGTCATTTTTTTCAAAAAGAGTGGTACTTTTGTTATTATGCCCTTGAAATTGGATAGTTTTACCAAAAACCTATATTATAAATCTTTTCTTAATTGGTTAAATTATAATGGATTTTATATATTTTCTTAATACAAACTATACATTATAAATAATATGATAAATGTGCAGAGAGAATTGTTAAAAATCAAAGAGAGAATTTTATTATGGTAATCGCCTATATTCAATGATAGCTTCGACAAAAATCCGAGCATATGCGTGTGTTACGATATAATTTCTGTTTAATTTTACAATATCGATTGTTGGTTATATGAACTAGCCTCTTAGTTCATACAACTAATAATGCCTCGGTTTTAATGATAACAAACAGCCTTATATACTAATATGTTTATTGAGTGAGATATCGCAGGAAAACAATAGGCCTTCAAGTTATTTAGGTGGTTTATGCATGGAAAGCAACGAGCTGAAGTAAAGATACAACAGTGAGTCGAGCATGAAGGATAGTGCTCAACGCGCTTAAACAGGAGCAAGGGAATCGAACGTCACAGGAGGGAACCGAGTAAAGAGAGTGAGGAACCGAGCACTAAAGAACTAAACCGCTATACAAGGAGGACGCGCTCAAGGAACCGAGTGCACTGAAGGGGACCGAGCGCGTGTAAATGGAAAGATATCTTATAAGGCGCTATAAAGGGAAAGATTTGATACGCGAAGAAAAACCATATTTGGGGTCTCGTTTGTTGAAGCGAGTTTGTTATTGTAATCAGTTAGTTAGGATTTAATAGTTTATTTATAGTTTTAATCACGCTTTATGGTATTAGTTCCGGTGATTATTCCATAATATAAATAGCTAGTTCATTTTCCATAAATGGTGTTGTTGAAAGTGTTGAGTGATAGTTCATTTTGATTTAGGACTTTGGCAATAGTTAGAAGAGTTTAGGAAGAAACTAAGAATTGTGTGTTCGCCTAACAGTTGTAAGGCCTACGAGAAATCAAATCAACAATCGTTTTGGAATTATTGTTTAAATTGGTCTTAGCTTTACTTTCCGCACAAAAGTTATAATCTTTAGTTAAAGCTAAGATCTTCACGATCCATAATTGGTATCAGAGCAGGATCCAATTTCAATACGACGATGAAGAACTCAGAATTCAACCTCGACATGTCCCTCAACAAGCCTCACCAGCTTCGAGAAGGAGAACTTGATTGGTGGTTGGGAGTGCACACGACGTTCATTCAAACCCAAGACTACCAATGCTGGAAAATTATAAAGCTTGGAGACGAAGTGCTTCCAAAGTTGAAGCAAAGAACGGACTGGCAACCCGAGCACTATGCAAGATGGAGAAGAAATCAAAAGATCGACAACTGATTCGGTGTGGACTCACCCGCATGGACATTGACAAAGTCATTGGCATACAAACGGCCAAAGACATGTGGGAATATATCATCTCCATACACAGAGGGAGCGAAGACCAGAAGGATACCAGAAAGTTCACGTTTCAAAGGGAGTTTTAGTCTTTCAAACAACTCTCTGGTGAAAGCGTGTCAGCCTGCCAGTCGCGCTTCACAATTCTGATCAACAAATTAACTGTCTCTGGCGTAATCGTTCCTCCTTCAGAGCAGACACTGGCTGTCATCTACGCTATGAGCGATAAATTTGAGCTCACTCAACGAATCGCCCTCATGTCTCCAGACTGTAAGAAGCTTCCAGTAGTTGACATATTTGGCAAGTTCTTCGATCAAGAGAACGTTGATTTGCTAAAGGTCTTAAAAGTAAAAAAATCTACTGGAACAACGCTAAAGCTCACAAAGGTGATTGAAAAGATGTACATCAATGATGGTGAAGAGGATGAGTACGATGATACAGAAGTCACTCTCATGACAAAGATGGTAAAGAAGTGGTTTAAGAAAAGAGTTGGACCAGGAGAGTCATAATCTTCAGCTAAGCGTGATCTCAAGGAGTACACGTGCTACAATTGCCAGGAGAAGGGGCATCTTGCTAAGACGTGCACCAATCCAAAAGTATAAGCCAATGAAAAGAAGGCGCTCTTCTTAGCATGAGGAGAAGAAGATGATGAAGCTGACCTCCACGAAGGATTCCAAGGCCAATGTCTCATGGCCAATGCAGAGGCCCTGACCTCTGAGGTAAAATCTCTTGATACCTTTCCTAATCGTCTAAACATGCTTGAAAAGAAAGACCTTTTTAACATGATTAAAGGGTTGTTAGAAGATACTGAAACTTTAGAGTCTCAAATTACTAAATATGAAGAGGAAGTCACTGAACTACGTAGCGAGTGTCTAGATCTGTCCACTAGGCTAGCTAATAAATAAAAGGCCTTAGTAAAATCTAGGGAACTAAGTTTAATGACAAAATCTTGCAAGGGTTGCAATGGTAAGAAACCTCAAGGGGGTCGTCAAAGGACTTAGAGTCTAAGGTAGAAAGAGACTTAGGACCAATACTTGAGAAGATCACCGAATTAACAAAATCCATCAATAAGAATGCGATGAACCAAACTGTCTTTGTAAGAGCTAGACCTGGATTAGGATATGACTCAGATTCCTCTAAGTGCTCGAGTGATAATGAAAAGCTCACCAGAGAATTAAGTGAAAATGTTGAGACCTTAGATAAGGCCCTTCAAATATGTAGAAGCAAGAATGAATTCTTAGAGAAAAAGGTTAAGGCACTTGAACAACCATTAGGAGATAAAAATTATCGAGTTCATGGGGAAAAGGCTCATAAGATGTATGTAAACCAAGCCCAAGGGAACGCAGCAAACATACTAGATCCCAAAATTAAGTATAAGAAGCCCTTTAGACCTGGAAGGGGCAAATATAGTTATGTGAAGTACAATGAATGGTGCAGATTTTGTGGAAACAATGGTCACACTATACACTCTTGCAAGAAGAAGCAAGCGCTAATTAATAAGCCATACAATTCACCCACTCGCACTACACGTGAAGTGAGTAGCTTGAATGATACTTCTTAATTAGAGCGTGCCTCTTCACTAAAGGTCAAAGGCTCAATCGTAGCTCCTCTCCTAATATTAACCAGAAAGTTAATCCATCCAAAAAAGTTGAGCTTCGATGGGTTCCAAAAGTTTGATTGCTTATTTGCAGGGAAACTTGAGCAGCGAGAACAAACGGTACATAGACAATGGCTGCTCATGTCACATGACCGGAGATAAGGAGAGACTACGAAGTTTTCAGGAATATGAAGGTGGAAGCGTATCATTTGGTGACAAGAGAGCTAGAGAAATCACTGGACATGGAAAGGTACATCTCAATGACAATATAGAGATCCAGATGGTGAACTTTGTGGAGACCCTTCGCTACAATCTCTTAAATGTAGCTCAACCCTGTGATGAGGGACCAAACGAGGTGACTTTCACTTCCTCGAAGTGCTTTGTGAGAAGTGCTACTTGGGGAATCATTTTAAGGGGAAAGCAAGTCAATAACACGTATATATTCGACTCCAGCTACATCCTAAAAAGTCACCTTTGCCTTGATACAATAAAAGATCAAACCTCTTTATGGCATCAACGTCTAGGGCACGTCAATCTACATCTCCTACACAAGTTACGCGCAAAGGAGCTAGTACGAGGCTTACCTCTCATCAAGATAGACAAAATGACACACTGTGCTAATTATATCAAGGGAAAGCAAGTCAAGAGCTCATTCAAAGCTAAGCCAGACATCACAACAAAGAAGCCCCTTGAGCTACTCCACATGGACCTTTGTGGACCAATGCGTGTTCAAATCCCTGGTGGAGCACGTTATATCTTTGTGATTGTCGGTGATTATTCTAGATTTACATGGAACTTATTCCTACGCTCCAAGGATCAAGCTTTCTCACGCTTCATCGAGCTAGTCACCTTACTTGAGAATTCCCTATCCCTAAAGGTGCGCTCTATAAGATCATACCATGGAGATAAATTTGAGAATGGAGATATGTTCATCTACTGTATTGAAAGGGGAATAACTCACAACTTCTCAGCCCCTAGGACTCCATAACAGAATGGAGTAGTTGAAAGAAAGAACAGAACGCTAGTGGAGATGGTGTGCACTATGCTACTTCAAAGTGGAGTTTCTCCCTTGCTATGGGCTGAAGCGGTGAACACAACGTGCTACATCACCAACAGAGCCCTTCTACGACCTTCACTAGGCAAGACTCCATACGAGCTAATCAAGGGATATCCTCCAATCATCTCTCATTTTAGAGTCTTTGGGTGCAAATGCTATGTGTTGAACAATGGGAAAGACAACTTGGGCAAGTTTGATGCGCGAAGTGATGAATCCGTCTTTATTGTCTATGTCCCAGCAAGCAAAGCATACAAGGTGTTCAACCAGAGAACAAGAACTTTCGAGGAGAGCATACATGTGGTGTTCGATGAAGGTACATTCCATTCTCCTTCTTCAAATACCTCTGATCCATTCCCAGAAGTCGCTCTCGTTGAAGCACCTTCTGAAAATGATTGAGCCCCTCCTACTCAAGCCCTGAATCCACTAATCACTTCATATATAGCCTCAGTTCCCTCAGGTCCTGACGCAGATAGTGATGGTGAAGGGCCCTCTCATTCAAGCACAGTCCAGATCATAGCGCCTCCAACTAGAGGCTTTCAACTAAGAGGTGCTCACCCCCCAGAGAACATGATCACAGTGGGATCAAGAATTCACACTCGCTCTCAAGCAGCTCAACTAGCACCTCCAGAGCCGATCGGTGAAGCACTTGATGAAGCAGCTGAGGAAACCAGTTTATGTGCCTTCAATGCCTTTGTCTCACTCACTAAGACTAAGAACAATAAAGAGGCCATCCTTGATCCGGATTGGATGGCATCCATGCAAGAAGAGCTTCATGAGTTCGAGCGGAATCAAGTTTGGCGCCTAGTCCCTAAGCCTTCCAATCGCACCATCATAGGCACTCGTTGGGTATTTCGAAACAAACTCAATGACTCAGGAGATGTGGTAAGGAACAAAGCGCGTTTAGTAGCACAAGGGTACAATCAACAAGAGGGGATCGGTTATGACGAGACCTATGCTCACAATCACTTGATTAGAGGTTATTCATCTTTTGATAGCCTTTGCTTCACATAAGGGCTTCAAGATTTTCAAATGGATGTGAAGAAGGCCTTCCTCATTGGTGTGCTCAATGAAGAAGTGTATGTGAAGCATCCCCCAGGCTTCGAGGACTCAAAACACCCTAAGCACATGTATTTCTTGGACAAGGCACTCTATGGATTAAAGCAAGCACCAAGAGCATGGTAGGATTGTCTCTCTGAGTACCTTCTCACTAATAACTACAAAAGAGGAACAATCGACAAGACTCTCTTCATCCAGGAACATAAGGGTGACATCCTAGTGGTTCAGGTATACGTCGATGACATTATTTTTGGCTCCACTAACATGTCGCTTGTAGAAAAACTCAAAGACATGATGAGCAGCAAGTTCGACATGAGCATGATAGGGGAACTCAACTTCTTTCTCGGCCTTCAAGTGGTGAAAACCGAAGGCATTCAAATCCATCAACAAAAGTACTTAAGGGAGATCATAAAGAAGTTTGGGATGGACAATAGCAAGCCCCTTCACACTCCAGTATCCACATGCACTAAGCTTGATGCAGGCCTTAACGGACCAAAGGCGAACGGAACACTCTATAGAGGTATGGTAGGATCCTTGATGTACCTAACTGCCTCTAGGCTTGATATTGTTTTTGCAGTGAGTCTATGTGCACGATTTCAATCCAATCCAAGGGATTCGCATATCGCTATCATCAAGCGAATCCTTCGCTACTTAAAAGGGACTGACAACTTATATTTATGTATCTTAAGAACAGCAATTTTACCCTTTTTTGATACATAGATGCTGACTATGTAGGTTATCTCATTGATCAAAAAAGCACCTCAGGTATGGTTCAATTCCTAGGCCCTTGCCTCGTTTCTTTGGGCTCTTGCAAGCAAAATTAAGTAGTTGTGTCCACCACCGAGGAAGAATACATAGCAGTTGCTTCTTGTTGTGCTCAACATCTATGGCTCAAATAACAGTACAAGGACTTCGGTATTTCTATGGGCTCAATTGAAATAAGGTGTGACAACACTAGTGTGATCAATATCTCAAAGAACCATGTGCATCATTCTTGAACTAAGCATATTGACGTGCATCATCACTTTCTTCGAGCCAATGTGGAGAAGAAGCACATAGAGCTCACCCATTGCAAGACTGAAGATCAAATAGCAGACATTTTCACCAAGGCCTTGAACAAGGAACCATTCGTCAAACTCAGACTTCACTTCGGATTGATCCCCCTTCATTAAGCATCTCCCTCAATGTAAGCCTCTTCCCTTGATCTTGTGTAATTGCTGCTTCTTTTCATCTTGGGAACATAGGACTAATATGTGCGCAAACCTAGCATGTACTCTTAAAAGGTATATGTCCTTCGCATGCTCTATGTGATGCTAAATGATAAATGCTTGATTAGGCCCTTCTAGGATTGTACTATTTCTTGCTAAAATTTGATCCATATGCATGCTCTTCATTCTCAAGCCTTTATATATATGCACGATGATCGCTTCTTAACCATATGATCAAGCCCTCTAGATATGATTCGTGCTTATCATCCAGTCCCTTAGACTAGATCTTGGTGTTATATTCCCTATGACCAAATAAGCCACAACTAGGAATATTCACTGAGATGTTAAAGAGCTTACAAATTTATGCTTAGCACTTGTTGTTTTTAAAAAGAGCTTTTGTGTTCCTTTGTGTGTGTGAAATTATTATGTGCTTAAGTGAGTTAAAATATCCCACCAAGTATGGGAACTGAGACGCAACACGTCAATACATGGGGACCGAGTAGTATGAGAAACGACAAGCACAGATCAAGAGAAATATGAACATGTGGAACGAGAATTCATGGGGACCGAGTAATCGAGAACAGGGTGAAGCACATATTAGATTAGGAACTGAGCATGGGGACCAACATAATGATAGGGACCGAGCATCTCAACGATCGGCTATCTTATAGGCAATCATCACTCGCTAGTTCCCCAACGACCACTTGCTTCTGCGAAGATCGAGGCGCCGTTCTTGAACCAACTTAGAGTCGTTGTAGTTCGACCATTCATCGCCCTTCATAAATATCCCTCCACCCAGATTCAGTCCCCCTTTATATCATTCACACTATTCATTCTCTACAAAAGCTCTCAATCTCAAATCTCCGCCTCTCTCTCACACGACTCACTCTACCCTCTCAAAAACAAAACATGGTCAATCCAATGAACATCAGCACTGAGCAGTGGGTAGAATACCTAAAGTTCAAGGCGTTCATGGAGACTACCGCCGCCACCTCGTCAGTCCCACCGTCTACCTCGCAAGCGCAGGTCTCGGTGACACCAGCTCCTCCAATGCCACTTTCCCTAGTCCCGAAAAAATACCCCACTCCATAGCCTTCACCCTCACCACCTCCTTCACCTACTACACAACTCCCTTCACTTCACACATCACCTACACCGATGGAGGAAGACCCACATATCAAAGAGCCCATCCATAAAATCTCCTCCACAAAACTAAAGGCCTCATCCACTGACTCCACATAGAACACTCCCACGGCCTCCATGCACGATGAATCCACCCATCAGGCCCTTGCTATCACCTCCACAAACCTAACCCTCACCATCCCTGCTTCTCCGATACAGCAAATCTCCCATAAGAAACCATTGGATTACACGCCCTCCTCCACCTCCAATAAGCGCCTCAAAGAGCTCTTGTCAAAGGCGATTGTCACCACTAAAGGTGACTCTTCATTTAGCTTCTCTCTGATGCAAGGCAACTTTATCACGAGGGTAGTTATCGAGACACTGATCATTGGCCAAGGGTTTTGGAGCACCCTGAGCTAAGTAGAATTCGACGTCGCTGTCATAGTAGCTTCTCTAGAGCGGACGCTCTGGTCAGAACTGGAGGTAGAGCCCTTTGAAGTTCTACAGCGTACTAGTGGTTATGCCCCCTTTTCCTGGACAGCCTTACTCAGTGGCTCAGATCCCTTGGGGCGACGAGCCAAAGACGTTGAACCTCAAGCTGCTTGTCAAGGTGCTTGATCTCCCAACAGGCGAATGGTATGCCTCACTGTCAAAGAAAAACTGGCCATCGAGCAAGTCTGAGATGCTAGAGCTCTTAGTGGGAAAGGCACGGCCGAAGGAAATCAAGACGCATATGCTCAGCTTTAGCACGAAACTGCTCCACTACATCATGATGTGCAATGTTATTCCGAGGCAAGAGAAGCGAGACACTGTGACAATAGCTGACGCGTGCCTGCTCCGAGAAGTAATGGAAGGCAGTATAATTGACACGCCTGTTACTGATCCTATCGCATATGCTGACGGTGAAGATGCATAAGAATCACGCCCTTTCCAACCCCTACATAGTCAAGAAGCTCATGATCGAGCTGGGGATATATAGTCCAGTGAAGGAGACTGCCCTCGAGAGCATTATCACGGAGACTAGGTTGCGTAGGTTGGTGAAGAATGCAAGTATGGAAGCGCTTGTAGAGAAGCTGAAACTGGGTTCTGCCCTAGAACTGAGCCCAAGGCCGACCCAAAACCTAAGCCAGACATCTCAGCCCCTCCTAAATCTGATCCAAGGCCTCAACGCATGAAGAGCCCCTAAAGAAGCCAAGGCCGTTGTTGCCGCTAAATATGAATTCTGAGGAGATACAGCTTCGCGTCTTAGAGGCAGTTCTCCATACCAACATGCACTTAGCAGGCCTGCATCGAATGATCGATTGGCACCTTCACCACATGAAGGCACTCATGATAGGGCCGCTAAAGGAAGGATGTGAAGACGCTTATGAGATGAGTACCATTGGGAGTAGTTGTGGTCTTAGTTCCCTTTGAGCTCCTTAGGAAATCCAAAGCCCCTCAACACTTATATGTATTTTTTGCTCTTTTGACTGTCTTTTGTGTGTGCTCTCGTTTTTATTTAATGATAAGTATGCTTTGGTTCACTTACCTGCTTGCTCTAGAACGTACTAAGATAGGGCTTGACTTGCTTTGTTGTCTTTTGCATCACTTCATCATTCCTCTAGAAGGAACACACGCACTATTCTTATTTTTCCTTGATTAATATTAAGCACACCTTTTTACATGATGTCAAAAGGGGGAATATTACATGCATAGGAGTTATTTAATTTAGGGGGAACTAGTACCTATGATAAGTTAAAGGGCGATGAGTGATACTTGTTCATTGATTAAGGGGGAATGAAAGCTACTTCCTCCTCAACTCTACTCTAACTCAACTCTATACATATGCCAGGATTCTATGTTTGTCATCATTAAAAAGGGGGAAATTGTTGTTTATATGAACTAGCCTCTTAGTTCATACAGCTAATAATGCCTCAGTTTTAATGATAACAAACATCCTTATACTCTAATATGTTTATTGAGTGAGATACCGCAAGAAAACAATAGGCCTTCGAGTTATTTAGGTGGTTTATGCATGGAAAGCAATAAGCCGAAGTAAAGATACAAGAGTGAGTCCAGCGTGAAGGATAGCGCTCAACGCGCTTAACCAGGAGCAAGGGAACCAAACGTCACAAGAGGGAACCGAGTAAAGAGAGTGAGGAACCGAGCACTATAGAACTAAAGCGCTATACAAGGAGGACGCGCTCAAGGGAACCGAGTGCACTGAAGGAGACCGAGCGCGTATAAATGGAAAGATATCTTATAAGGCGCTATAAAGGGAAAGATTTGATACGCGAAGAACAACCAGATTCGGGATCTCGTTTGTTGGAGCGAGTTTTTTATTGTAATCAGTCAGTTAGGATTTTAATAGTTTATTTATAGTTTTAATCACGCTTTTCGGTAATTAGTTCCTAGTGATTATGCCATAGTATAAATAGCGTAGTTCATTTCCCATAAACTGTGTTGTTGAAAGTGCTGAGAGATAGTTCATTTTGATTTAGGAATTAGGCAATAGTTAGGAAAGTTTAGGAAGAAACTAAGAACTATGTGTTCGCCTAACAGTTGTAAGTCATACGAGAAATCAAATCAATAATTGTTTTGGAATTAATGTTTAAATTGTTCTTAGCTTTACTTTCCGCACAAAAGTTACCGAGCATGGTATAAATTGATGAACGTAAATAATAATTTGCACTGATATCATTTCAATCATCTTTGGGATTGTCCAGGTTGTTATTGTCCTCACTAGGCCTCATTCATGGTGGTTGGACAATAGTGATAGGCTTCTATTCCTAATAGCTCTGGCTTTTTAGTGTTTCACACATGTCTGCATTCATGTTAGTAGTATATATCTTATCACCTCCGTTGTCGGCTCTCCCAACATGATTTGTGTCCGGGGTATGTAAAAGGAGTGTTCATGACACTCGGATTGGTGCGGTGAAGTATACCGTCTTTGCCAAACTGTTACTATATTTTAAATTGGTGTTCAGCTAAATTGTTATGATATTTCTTATCTCTTCAGCCGTCCATAC
This sequence comes from Phyllobates terribilis, assembly GCF_046119375.1. NCBI lineage: Eukaryota > Metazoa > Chordata > Amphibia > Anura > Dendrobatidae > Phyllobates > Phyllobates terribilis. The sequence goes on along the minus strand of NW_027367472.1, from coordinate 40,531 downwards.
AAAAACAACACTATGTATTTTATGAACATTTTCCAATATAGATAAACCCCATGATTGAGCCAACTAAACAATTAAACCTTCGATATATCCGGAATGGCTTCTCTGGTATAGGTAATCATCTATAGTTTTCAAATATCATATCAATACTATTACTATATACCAAAATCTGACAAATGATTATTGTTGCCATGAAAAGAACGCATATTTTGCGTGGGGAAGAGGAAAAGAGGAGAAAATATATGGGGAAGACTTTTAATGAAGTTAAGGTTCCGGAGAAAGGTTAAAGGTAGGATCTAGTGGTTGAGCTAGAGAAGTGGGTCTTTTAAGGATGTTTTGATACCATTACTAGAATGTATTGGATGTGTTAGATAGAAAAACATTGAATGCAAAATGAAATTCTCTCTCATTGTTGAAACATTACATGATATAGAAAGTCATTACGACCCCTATTGGGTCAGATGTTGAATATGGGCCTTAGACTCTATGTGTCTTGGTAATGGGCCAATAAAAGCATGCATGGAATTGTAGTATAATTTCTCGTATCAAGTTTTATACTCCCTTTGTCCCGAATTGTTTGAACAATTTGAGTCATAATACACAAATTAAGGAGTATTAAATGAGGAGAGAGGTATGGAAATGTGGGGGATTAAATTAATCTCAGCCAATCAAATTGAAACATTGAATTTTCTGTAGCCAATGGGAACACAGTATAATTGTGTCTAGGATAATCAACATGGCATTAAATTGTTCTTACAACTTTACCCATGTGTACTTAAATCATCTTCAACAACCCATATTCTCTCTACCTTAACTGTCATTGTAAGTGAAAACCAGATAATATTCAGAGTGAAAACAGAGCATTAGGGGGGACATTTTATGGAGGTATGGTTTCAGCATTTTTAGACTTAAATGAGCTGCCAACATGTGATGAAGAAGACAGTTTATTACAGCATACAACTGGAGGTGGGGACCAACCAACAGAAGTTGTGGCAAACACATCTGAACAAAATAATGAAGGCAACCATGAAACACAACAGTTGCATCATCAACCAAACTCCAGGCTAAACAACAAGCAACGTATGCAGATATTGAACATTATTCTCTCAAAATCTCAGGGGGGAAGTTATCACATGGTGCAATAAAGCAAATATCAGAAGAATTAAATCTGTCAAAAAGAGTAATTGGAAGGATCTGGGCAACAGCTAAGCAACAACAAGCAGAGGGACAGAGTTTCAATGTGAACAACAAGTTCAAAAACTGTGGGAGAAAACGAATCCAAGTTTCTCAAGACGACATTATGAGTTTAAGCATGGGGGACAGAACATGCCTAAGGGATCTAGCAAGCAAGTTAGCAATTTCAAAGAGCACATGTCACAGAATGATCAAGGCGGGAGTCATAAAGCTACACACAAATTCCCTACATCCAGGCCTATCACCGGAGCACAAATTAAAAAGACTGAGATGGGTGCTCAGCTTGTTGCAGGGAAACACATTACAAGAAAAGAGTCAGTACTACCCTATGTATTACTTCGTCCACTTGGATGAGAAGTGGTTCTATCTCACAAAAAAGAGCACCAGAGTCTACCTAGCACAAAATGAGAAAGGCAAGTATAGAGCAGCCAGTTCAAGCAAATTCATCCCTAAGGTAATGTTTACAGCTTGCGTTGCTAGACCTAGGTTCAATGCACAGGGGGAATGCATCTTTGATGGGAAGATTGGAATCTTTCCATTCACATACAAAGAGCCAGCCAAAAGGAGTTCAAAGAACAGAAGCAAGGGGACAGTTGTAATAAATCTAGTGGACAGAGTCAACCAGAAAGTAACCAGAGTTATGCTAATTGAACAAATTCTACCAGCCATTAGAGCAAAGTGGCCTAATGATGGGATTCACAGAACAATTTTCATCCAACAAGACAATGCAAGGGCACATATCACTCAGTCAGACAAGGAATGGCAAAACGTTTTTGTCCAAGGAGATTTCACTTTCATCCTAATTCAACAACCAGCAAACAGCCCAGACTTGAACATCTTAGACCTAGGTTTTTTAGAAGTATTCAGTCCCTAATGCATAAAAAGATGCCTAAGGATGTCGATCACATGCTAGATTGTGTAACTGATGCATTTTATGAGCTAGACCCCCTAACACTAGGCAATGTATGGATGTCATTGCAAATGGTTATGAATGAGATACTCAAATGCAAAGGGGACAATGGGTATGACATGCCACACATCAACAAGAAGAGGCTTGGATTAGAGGGGAACAAGCCAACAGAATTGATTGCATCTACTTGGACTATAGTAGAAGCATGGAATGCAGTGAATGCAGATGCAAGTGCAGCGGGGACATCAAATACAAATGAGCCAATGAATGGACATGCAGCTAGTACGTCTAATGCAAATGCAAACAGGAACATAAACAGTCAAGAAGAAGAAGAAGAGTTGCTAGATGATGAGTTACTTGATGATGACCATGAACTATAGATGCTTAGCTTAGATTATGCTTATGAATGCAATGTAATGAATGTCAACACTGAGGTGAAATATCATAACCACTTGTCAAGTTATGATACTCATCTCATTGTATTTTGTTGTTCAACTTGTAATATGAACCTACATGAACCTATTAATGTCTAGAAAGTGCAAAAATATATTCTCAGTGTCCCCAAATGAATCATTCCTCTGGCCCTAATCATATCCTAACCACGCCCAAAATGTCGCCTAAGTCATAATGACTGGTATCATATTGGGAGGTTAGGCCATAATTGTTGCTCAACAGAACCACAGCTCATTCTTAAAAGGGTGTCATCATTGAATAAAAAAAGAAAAAACAATCTCATAAGTCTCCTAAAGTCCATCACTGATTTAGACCTATCAGTTGCCTAACTTCCCCAATACCATCCTTAGTCGTATTGACTGGTTGCATAAGGGAAGGTAGGCAACTGAATATAAAAGAAAAAGGTCTAAATCTCAGTTCATAGAGACATCATCATTGATCATGCATGAATGCAGCTACATGTTTCCCTAAAATTGTTCATACATCTCGGGACACAGGCAAAAGGCAACAGATAATGGGGATCAAGCACAGCAACAAGCAACTCATACTAGGGACCTCTAAGATAATAGGCAACATGCAAGGCAATAGGCAACATTCAGGACAACAGAAATTGGGGAGCATGCAAGGCAACAGATTAATACTGCAAAAGAAAGCATGGGCAACCCATTGTGCCCATGCTCTTTCAGTTAGCACAAAATTGGGTAGGAACAACCAGTTGTGCTCCTACCTGGTTCAAATTATCCGATACAGTCAAATAGAGAGTTAAATTTACAGGGACTAAATCATGAGGCCAGATATTAATACCCAAAAGACGTAGTAGGATTAAAACTTAGCTACTCGATGCTTGAATCATCATCATCGCTGATGATGATGATCTCCTTAAAGCCAGAAGGGGGACCACTCCTCGGCGCAGTTGGCTTTGGCAGAGAGGGGGGGGGGACAACCCTCTTCTTCTTCTTCGGCTGCTCCACCTCGACAGAAGTCTCAGGTGAGACTTTGTTACCACTGCGGCCATCACAATGGTTGCCAGAGTAGCTATGTTTTCCCTTGCAAGTGCCCGCTATCCAATCACATCTGGGCTCCGCGTAGTACTGGGAGCATACGTCACTGGCTGCGGGCATCTTTTCCTTGCCCTTCTCATTTGCCCTCCGCTCATCCGATGTGTTCCATGAGCAGTCATAAGGTCCAGATACATGGCTTCCTGTAACCATCACAAACACAGAAGTAAGAACAACAAAAAATAATTCAAAGAAACTCCAATTTTTGAGATAGGGACTCATGTCATTCAGTTTCAGCAATTAATTTGCATAGATCGTGCTAGGGGACTCATTGTAGCAACACACAATATAAGGCAACCATGTGGGAGATTGACATTCATCCATGATCATGAGCAATGGGGACTCACGATGAATGTCAACCTCCCAACATATCAATACAAACCGGAAGCAACCATGTAAGGGACAGAGCAACCAAGGGAAAACATCAGCAATCACACAAGCCAATTACAGTGATCATGCAATTAAAAGCAAGACATAAAGAGATTGGCAGCGATATAGCAACAGAGTAGGGGAAAGGAAAGTAATCATGCAACAGAGCTACCCAAATCGATCTATCAACAATCAAAGGGGAAAATACAGTGATCAAACAACATGAATAACACATGCAACCCGGCCAGGGTGTTTAACAAAGCAATGTGTACAGAGATCGACATCGATCTGGTAACAACCAAGGGGAAACATCAGCAATCACACAACCCAGTTACACATGCAAAACAGCCAGGTAATCGATCTGATCCACAGTTACAATAAAGGGGAATCGACATGCAAGAACAGCAAGATAATCGACATGCAAGAACAGTTACAATAAAAGGGAATCCACATTTACAATAAAGGGGAATCGACATGCAAGAACAGCAAGGTAATCGATCCGATCTTGAACTCAAATACTGCATACACTCAAGATCGGTTTAAATCACCCAAATCAATCCAAAAACAGAGCACCGATTTCAAGCTCAGTACCAAAACTGGGGACAAGAAACAGAGCACAGAGAAAGTTCAAAGAAAAAATCATAAACAGAGCAAGTTTTCTGGGGACAAGATCGAGATCGGATTCATTCGTCATCTCAGGATCTAGCTCAATCACCCACAGCTCCAACAACAAAGCACCCAAATCAACCGCATCGAAATACAGATTTGGGGACGGTTTTTAAGCACGCAAATCAAACAGAAAAAACGCCCAAAATCAGTCGAAGCATAATACAGAATAGGGGATGATCTTTAGCACACAAATCAAACAAAAAAAACGCCCAAAATCTACCGAAGCAAATTACAGAGTTGGGGACGATTTTTAAAAACCAAAATCGGACATTAAAAGCAGTTTTCAAGTTCAAGATTATGATCAAACGCGACCCCCGAGAGCCAGATGAAGATCGACGATCATGATCAAGATCAAGACCATCGACCAAGGGGAAGATCTGGATCAGAGATCGGAGGCACAAGAGAAATACACAAACAAAAGACAAAAACAGAGCAAATCCGGGGACGATTAGATAGAAGAAGGGGATCGGACCAAGATCCATGAGGAGAGGGCAGAGAGTGAATGGGAGCAGGGTTTCGGTGGGTGAGAGAGCAGAGAGTGAATGGGAGCAGAGAGTGAATGGGAGCAGAGAGAGTTCTAGAGAGTGATTTGGGTGGGAGAGAGGAGAATAAGAGAGGGGTAGAATTAGGGTTTTGGTGGAAGGTATGTGGGATGGGTTAGTTGGGTTGGGTTAGGGGTAGGAATTGGGTTAGTAGGGATTGGGTTAGGGTAGGATTAGAAAAAAAAAATTGGGCTTATGGGTAGTGTTTTTTTTTCAGCCCAACTTAATCTACCTATAATTATAACTAGTGTTTATTTGGGTTTTTTTTTACTTTAATGCTACAATTATTTTTAATTAATTTTTTTCAAATGTAATTTGTGAAGTTAATTATAGTTCATGAATGTAAAATCTGTTGAAATTTGAAGATGAAATGGTTTTTGGTGGGAAAAGTAGTTGGAATATATGGTTAGTTGGGTCCGATTTGATAGTTAGAGAGAGAAATAAATAAAGTGAAAAGTGATGATGAGTATGAATAAAATATGTAAAGAAATAGAGTTATAGGGGTATTAATGGAAGAAAGAGTATGTACAAAAGAGGAAATTGTTCAAACTCAAGGGGACAACCGAAATGGAAATTGTCCAAACTTAATGGGACGGAGGGAGTAGAAAATAACACAAAATCTAGTATTATATTCAAGTTTCCCTATTTCTCCTTATTAAATCAATGAAATGTTGATGCATAGACTATTTTTCATGTTCCCTTAGTATTATAAGATAGATTAACACCATCTTTGGCTGAGTTGTTAAGGTTAGTTTTAATTAGTTTCCATTCTTTTATTGTTTAGGAAATAAAGCCATATGTAAGGCTTGAATAGTTAGATATGCATTTGTTCAAACAAAGAAAGACTTCATTGTTGAGTCGTGAATCTCCATAGTTGAATACTCATCTAGGGGGTAACGTTGGTCACTTTAGGCACTAGTTGTGTCGTTTGTGTCAATTCTTTCGGATTGGTGAATTCGGCTAGCCAAGGCAAACTCTTTGTGCTTCTAGTTAGTCAATGATTCTAGGTTGTGTAGAGTTAAGACGAAGGTTGGTAAGTCATGCGACAAGGGTCTAGCATTCCCGTTCAACTGAGGGTTCTTCTCGTTGTTCTGATCAGTTTAACTCTGATCTATCCATCACTTTCTCCATTCATTTGTTTTGCTTCCATCATTCATTGTTCTAAACTGATTCCTTATTTTCTATTTGAAAATTCGTAATCTGCATCACAATCGAAGCAGCTCATCCCCGTATCAGGCCCATTTTTGAAGTAACATATAACTATATATTAATTAGTAAGAGAAATTATCTAAAAAAATGAGGATGGTCTACTGATAAGGATACTAATGCGGTACTAAAAGGTCTTGAGTTTTATTTTAAGGAATTAAAGGTATTGACTTTAAATCTCAATAAGAACTCTTTTTTTAATGAAAACTAGGTTATCCATACTCGTGCTTTGCACAAGCTTATTTTTTAGATTGCATCTTGTATGAAAGAATATGATTTAGATATGTAAATATTTTAATGTATTTTTCCTTGTTGTCTACGAAAGTTTGAATGAACGACGTAGATGAAATGTAATGTATAAAGTGATTAAAAATTATCCAATGGAACAATACTCCATTTCATTATATCCACAAATGTAAAGTGTGTGGTTGTCTATAATATATAACTATTTATGGGCATATGGTGTTGTCGTGGAGATGTTTTTTATTCTTTATTGAATGAATTGTATGGATATTCTGGTATCAATTTTGTTGTGTATATTGAAATATGAAATATTTTAGTTTGATAGGATATCATATTTAGTACAATAAATATATAATTATTACATATTATTATTTAATTTATTATTATAATTAAATATCAATAATTCAACATTTTCTCAGGAAGAAGCAATCGATAAGTTTACTGAATTTGATTTTGATTTATATAGAATTTTTTCGTTGTCCAATCAAATTTCTCACTCGGTCTATACAAATCAAACTTTTCTCCCCTCTTTGTAACTCCAACAGTCTAATTTTGTTCACACTATTCATGAGCTTTCAATTGTATATTATAATTAGAAAATATGATAGGTTTCACAATAAAAGATATTTTTATCGTGAAGACCTCCACAATTGTAACAGTTACTTAAGGAGAAATTGATGGAAATGGATTTAGAAAAAAAAAAAAAAGGAATAAAAATAAGTATAATTTGAGGAAATTAACTATAAAAAAACTTTATTTTTTATGTATTAGATTATGGTTATTTAAGCTTTCTAATATACATTAAATATTTAACTAATATTAATATATCTACTAATATCTTATGAGTAATTTATATAATTTCAAATCATTGTTACTCTTTAGATATAAAATGGTTAACGTAAATTTTCTCATAGTATTAATAACTCAAAAAATATAAATAAAATAATTTTTTCAATGTAATAACTAATTATATGCTATACATAGATTGTTTTAGTCTCCTTTTTATAGTATGTTTATTTTTATCTCAATATATATGAGAATATCATATACATATATAATCCATGTCGGAGCAGTTACATTTACTGGGGGAGTTAACAGTGCGGAATGGTGAAGTTGAAGGGTTTAATAAATTTAAGGGAAAGATAAATTAGAAGGTAAAGTATTATCAGACCTTTCATATACCATTGAATTAAGAGGTCTTAGAAAAAAAATAGTGTTTTTTAGAGAGAGGTGAAGGGATGCAAATAAGATAAAAGGAAAAAATTGAATTTGTTTTGTTGACATTGGAAGGAAGGTAAGTAATACTTCACTACACTGAAACTAATAAGTATTATTATTATTATAAGAACATATTTATTATGACTATCATTATCGATATAATTATTATTTTCTTCTTTAAATTTAGATTTTTATATACTCTTTCTGGTTGTGTAATTTGGGAGTTGAGGGTTATTCTAAGAGTTTGTGGAATTGGTGTAATTGATTTGAATTTTCTAACTCGTTGTACAAGTATTTGATTATAATAAGAAGAGTCATTTATCAGTATTGGAGTTATGATATAAACAAGAGTTTTTTTCCCTTTATGTTTAAGCAAGATTTGGATGAGTCTATTATTAATAATATAACTAAAAGCTTGAAGGTCCTGAAACTTACCAATATATTTGTTAAGTGGATAACTAAATGAATAGCAAGTCAGGTAAAGTTTGGTTATTCCTGAATTGTGCTAATTAATCTCGTTGTAATTGGATTGGAATATATATGAGATTTAAATAACGGGTGTTGTCTTGAACTAAGAATATATGCATCATTGTAAACGTCTATATATGTAATGCACAAACGTCTATTTATGTATTGCACAAGTAAAATATTACCAGAATATCAAGATTATTACCTTAGCAGCTAAACCAAGCTCTTGAATTAACCATCTAAATTAGTCATCGAGCAACCATTTTAAAGGTATTTATAGATTGAATTAGCCATCGGATGAGGAAGTTGTTAAGTTCTGTAAAGCCAAATTAAATGCGGGAAAAAGTCGTTATGTTTTACAACGCCATAATAAATGTGAGAGGAAGTCGAATGATGGCATATGTGAATGTGTCTCATTAAATATTGGAAAAATATTTAAGGGTGTAAGAGGTAATTCATATGAGAAGATTCATTAAGTATAGTGCATCTAAGGGCTAAAAAACAATATATGATATGACTTGAAGGTAATTAATGAATCTCCAACTCGTTTTTTAATGTATACTAGGTTGTTAGTGATTGTGCTTCGCACAGACTTTTGTCTTTTTTACGATATTATATATATTGAACATTATTTATAACATATATCTTTGATATAAATTATTAAGCAACATAAAAATGTGTTAAACTCATGTCATCTGAGTATATATTCAAACTGAGGCACACATTGGTTTATTGATGTGGGAATTTTAATCATTTTAAATGTTGATCTGAAATGAGTATATATTATTAACAATAAACCAATTTAATTAGACATTATGTACGATCTATGCTTGCACGTGACTGATATTATTTTTTTTCGTAGGAACGGAATGTAAATAATATTTTTTTAAAATGAATAGGTTAAAAGTGGTGGCTAAAAACGAAATTTTGAAGTTTGGAAAATAGTTTTATTTAATTTTAGAGGATGAATTACGGTTAGACTAAAAATAGAATAAGTTGGCTTCATAGTAAAAAAAGAGAGAAGACACATGTATAAATTAAAGTGGGAAATTAAATAAATTAAGCACTCGAAAAAGTTTACTTTATAGGAGTGCATAGAAATGAATTCGACATTAGCTATATATTTTAATGATATTAGGAATGATTATTAGGATTGAGCCCTATTATATACAAATCATTGCATCTCAAAAAGGGTGCTATTTGCATAATATATAAACAGTCAAACAAAAGTTGATAAATTACATATGATGTTGAAGTACTCCCAAGAGACTATTGACCCTGTTTTCCAATTTAAAATTTTCAATCATACTTTACATTTCCAAGTCTTCCCTACCAACAAAGACACTATATATATAACCAACACAGCTCTATTAATTTTTATCATCATCAAGTCATTCAGGCTTACATCTAATCTCCAAAGCTTTGCTCTTCATCCTAGCATGTTCAAATTCTTTCCCAAGAGTTCCGAGAAACCAATGTTTGTATTGGATGTCGTTTCCCTGGGTTCAATCACAAGAAATAAATATAAAATAAGGTCAAAGTGTAACATTATGCACTTATCATCCAACTCGATTATGATGCTCTAAGATATGCACGAAAAAATTATAAGTTTTTGCATGTCTGATCTTGAATGTGGTCGATTTTATCTAAGGAAATTTTCTTGTTGTGAGAGATTTTGGATTTGTTTTTTTAAGGATATTGTTCCCTAACACCTTCATGTGGTGGAGGAAATTGATCAGGGAGTAGGGCAGGTCAGGTAGAGGATCTTATTGTACCGTGTATAGGTAGACGAAGGTTATGCAGAAGGCGGTTTGAATCAGTCTATGAACGAATAAAGGCACAAAATCATAAGGAAGAATAAAAGAACTACTAACAAAGCATATGGCGAGATTCTATTGTAAATCATGGAGGTAGAGAAGATGTAATGATGTAAATGTAGTCTATATCTTTAACTTTTTTTAGCTAAAGTTCTCATCTCAGTCTTTTGAGGCAAGGTAAGCACGAGTAAGAGAACCCAACAATATGAATTCTATAAAATAAGAGGAAGTCAATCCTAACATCTATACATGAGTAAGAGACGATGTCATTGAAAAATTAAAAGGTGTAAATCTAATCTACATAATACTTTTGATAATTATTAGTTAGGGAAGATAAATAGGGATTACGTCTAGAAAAATGGTATTTGGTCGTTTCGGTTTAGTATGTTGATTGATAGGGATTACGTCCTCAACAACGGTCTGTGGTTATTTAATGGTAGATATCCTATTTCCCTTACTCCATGGGAGGAGGGTATGTCGTATGCTTGGGCAAGCTTTGAGTCTGTTCCTGCGTGGATTCAGTTAAGAAACCTCAGTCCGATTTTCTTTTCGCATCATATGCTTAGTATTATTTGTAGTATGGTGGGTACGCCTATCACTATGGGCGAGGCTACGAGAGTGAAGAGCCGAGAGTATTATGCGAAGTTGTTGGTGCAGGTTTCTCCGATGGATATTTTGAAGGACAACATTGTGTTGAAAGATCCCAACGGTAAGGTGTATCGCCAACGAATTTGATTTGAGTGGGTGCCATGGGTGTGCTCGTCCTATGAAGCTTTCGGACATGATACTAAGAGGTGTAAGGTGCCAAAAATTTGTGCAGACTGATGTGGTTCCTGTACAGGAAAAAAAATCAGAATGGTGAGAAACCGATTACAGTGGATTCTGTGCAGCTGGAAAAACAGAATGCAGTTTCATCAAGTGAAGTGGGTATAGGTGGGAATTCAGTCCCTCAAATTAATTCTGAAAAATCTGTGCAGACTGATATGGTTCCTGTACAGCAAGATAATCAGAATGGTGAGAAACCGATTTCAGTGTATTCTATGCAGCTGGAAAAACATAATGTAGTTTTATCAAGTGAAGTGGGTATAGGTGGGAATTCAGTCCCTCAAATTAATTCTGAAACAGAGGAAGTTTATGAAGCAGGGACTACTAGGCATACATAGGAGACTAATCAGGCAATTTCTGCAGGAGGGGATACTGGGCTTCAGTCAAAGCTGAGTGATGTTGGAATACATGCCCAGAATGAAGCTGTAAATTCACCAATTAATCTTACTCAGCCTCCTAAAGCTAGCTATCAGCATAAAAAGTCTAAGGGTGTTAAGGCCAGTGTAATCCGAAATTTGAGAAGTAGCAGTGCCTCAGTGGGGGCTAAACGTATTGTCTGAAATCTCAATCGCTGCATGGAACTCTAGGGGGTGTAACTCTGCCCCTAGAGCGAGGCTAATTACAGAGTTCTCGAGGCGTAATAATTTGGCTATGATAGGGATTTTGGAGTCTAAAATTGAGGCAGATAAGGAACCGATTGTGAGTAGACGATTAATGCCAGGTTGGTCGTTCATCACTAATAGTACTAGCACTTGTAAGGGGCGCATCTGGGTTACGTGGGATAACAATCTTGTAGAGGTTCGAATTGATGTGATTGATAGTCAATTTATTCACTGCCATGTGAAAAGTAGAGATGGGATGACTGTATTTACCATAACCTTCATTTATGCTCAAAATAGTAGTGCAAAACATCAGTTGATGTGGAATGAGCTGTGTGGGATCAGCCAGTCTATTGTAGGGTCATGGACACTTATGGGGGACTTCAACTGTATTGCTGAAATATCGGAAAAGCTTACTTTTAGTCGGCATCTTCATTCTGCTGATGTGGATTTTTGCCAGTTGCTTGCTGAATTGGATTTTGCTGATCATTAGTACTCGGGCGCCAAATATACATGGAGTAATCAACAAATAGAGGTTAATAGAATTGCGTGTAAGCTTGATCGCGTCCTTACTAATGACCATTGGCATTCTTCTTTCCCGGATTCTCGGGTTTATTTCGTTGATCTGAGTTTTTCATACCACTCTCCAGGTATTTTGCGCGTGAACCCGACATCGAGGCACAAGAGGATTCCGTTCAAGTTTCGGAACTTCTGGAAAGATGAGGATGATTTCAGAGATGTGATTAGAGAGGCATGGGATGTTTCGGAAAGGGGTAACCCGCAATATGTTGTTGTAGCTAAGCTGAAACGTACTAAGTTGGCGCTCAAACAGTGGCAGAGAGGTCAGTTTCTCAAACTGAAAATCATGGTTGATGAAAGCTCGGAAAATTTGAAACAAGCAAATGATCAGCTGCAATGGGACTTCGGTAATATTCAGCTGCAGCAGTTGGTTAGTGAAGAGAAGAAAGATCTTGATCTGCGGATTACACAACTGCACAGCTTCATTGCGCAAAAGACTAAGGTTGAATGGATCACTTTGGGGGAGGAAAATTCAGCGGCGTTCTATAATGGACTTAAAATGACAAGAGGGAGGAATTCCATTTTCACACTTGGTAATAGTAATGGAGATATGATGAACAACAGAGAGGATATTGTTGAAGAAATCACGTAGTTCTTTAAGAGTCTATTTGGCACTGAGAGTAGTACTGTGCAGCCGAACTTTGAGTTGCTCGTTGGACCGACGATTGATACCGGTAGTCATGCTGAGCTGTGCAGGCCAATTACAGAAGTCGAGATTAAAGAGGCTTTCTCTGGCATTGGGAACATAAAATCTCCGGGTCCAGATGGGTTTGGAAGTGTTTTCTTTAAGCATTGTTGGGACATTGTTAAATCGGATGTATGTGCTGCTATATGGGATTTCTTTAGGAGAGGGAGGATTCCTAGGCAGATGAATTCTACGTTTATCAACCTTATTCCTAAAGTTGATGCTCCCTTCTCTATCAACGAGTTCAGACCCATTGCGTGCTGGAACACCATGATGAAAGCAATCTCTAAAATCCTGGTGAGTAGAATCAGGCCCTTTCTAGGGTCCATTGTTTCTGTTAACCAAGGTGCTTTCCTACCGGGACGTCGTATTCAGGATAATATTGTTGTTGCTCAGGATCTTATTCGTGGTTATGATGGCAAGTATACGTCCCCTCAATGCTTTATACAGATTGATTTGAGGAAGGCTTATGACTGCGTTAGTTGGACTTATTTGCGTTCTACTCTGGAGTACTTTCAGTTTCCAGCTCGGATGATTAGTTGGATAATGGAATGTGTTACGACACCGTCTTATTCTGTTCTTGTTAATGGTGAAGTTGAGGGATTCTTCCGTGGGGCCAGGGGACTTAGTCAAGGTGATCCACTCTCCCCGTTCCTCTTTGTGCTTATCATGGAAATGTTTACCCGACGGCTACAACATGCTTCCACAAAGCGTGGCTTCTTCTTCCACCCTCAGTGTAAGCAGCTTCATTTTTCATCTCTCTCTTTTGTAGATGATCTGCTTATCTTTTGCAAGCCCACTTTGTCCACAATTAGAATTATTGATCAAGTGATTAGGGAGTTTGCGACTGAGTCTGGGATGAGCGTTAACTACAGTAAGTCCCGTATCTTCTCTGGGGGTGTTAGTGTTGATTGTAGGAGATAGTGCACTGATATCTTGGGGTTTGAGTATGGACAGTTGCTAGTGCGGTATCTTGGGGCTCCTCTGTACTCAAAAAGGCTTCGGCCAGGTCATTTTCAACCGATCATGAGTCAGCTACAGAGTGCTATTGCGAGTAGACAGGCTAAGCACATCTCTTATCCTGGTCGTATACAGGTGATTAAAACGGCGCTGGAAAGTGTCGTGGGGTTCTGGATGCATGTAATACAGTTCCCAAAATCAGTTCTACGGCGAATCGAATCCATCTGTAGATCCTATCTGTGGACAGGTGATATCGGGAAGAGGAGATTCCTTGTTGCTTGGAAAGTTGTTTGTAGGGATTTTGAATGTGGCGGATTGGGTTTTAAAGAGTTGTTGTCTTGGAACAAAACGTTATTGTTCAAATTGGCTTTTGATCTAAGTGTGGGACGACCGAGTATTTGGCAGGACTGGGCTAGGAAAAATCTGATTAAGACTGGAGATGTTTGGACGTGTAGAGGTGTTGTGGGTAGTTCTGCTCTATGGAAGGCTATCTTAGCTGCCCGGGATGCCCTATGTGATGGATTCCATGGCATTCGGCCCAGTGATGAGAGGATTCAGCGGGTGGATGGAAGATTTGATACTATCGCGGTCTATAGATACATGGCGATTTCGTATTCCTCTGTGCCTTGGTGTGATATTGTTTGGAAAGGGGTTCAGTCGCGGAAATGGGATTTTACCTGCTGGTTGGATACGCTCAAGCGGCTGCCGACTAGGGGTCGTATGCATAGAGGGGTGTGTAGATATAGGCTTATGTGTGCTTTGTGGTGGCGAAACTGAGACTGAGAAGCACCTGTGGTTTGAGTGTGAAGTTGTGTGCCTCATTCTGGACATTGTATTTACATGGCAGAGGATCCAGATTAGGAAGCCTAGTTTAATGGGTTGGTGGCATTGGTTTCTGAAGTGCAGCAAGCGATCTAATAATATTTATCTCACTAGATTACTTGCATTTACAGGGGTGGTTTATTATAGCTGGAAATTGAGAAATGATGTAATTTTTAATAACAGAGCTATTGATGTAGAAGCTGTGGGGGGAGAAATCATTAATGCCTGTAAGTTTAGGATGATCTACAAAATCAAAATAGATACTAGGAGGGGTAGAGCTATGATGCGTAGACTATATGGTGGTGGACTGTAAACATTTGACACGTCCTTAATGAAATTTTTTTTACCTCGTGGCAAAAAAAAACTAATAGTTTTTATTTGAAAGTTTTTAATTTCTTTTTTCATATTTATTCAAAGAATAATCAAATGGTAAATTAAGAAATTTAAATAAAAACAAGTCGAGTTTGAACAACGAAATGAATTCAAAAGGGCAGAAGAATTCTAAAGGATGAGGTGTAACGACCATTTAGAATGAAAAAGGTGATGTGTAATGACGATTTAAGAATATGCAAAGCTCTAGCCATTGATGAGGAAAAAGATCAAAAGCCTTGTACGTTAGTTAATTAAAAGCCCTGGAAATTAAGTGAGTTTAGGGTGAGGATAAAATGAGAAGAAATTAGAAATAGCAATTGCTAGGTGAAAACTAATTAAATTATTATTTCAACATTAATAGTTTTTTAGAAGTGTGATTTAATCAGTAGTGTTTTGGTTCAAGATTGAAACTTCATAGAGATAATACATGGATTAGGAGGTACCTGTTTCTGTAAGTTTTAACAAGACTAACTTCTCCCAATTTTAGTCCATGGCTAATAGTATAAGGAGAAAGAACAACCAGAATTCATGGAGAATAATCGGTTTGTCAATTATATCAGGAAGAGTTGACATTGGCAAAGAAAAACCAGTATAAATCAAATATACCAAATACAATGGAATTGAAAATGTAAATTATATCAGGAAAAGCTGACATTGGTATTGAGAAAGAAAGTAAATTAAACTTTGTATACCCTTAGCAACACTAACGTATTACTTCTTTTGATAAATTACATATTTTCTTAGCCTTGTTGGAGTCCTATCACATGAATTTTATATTCAATATATCAAATATTATGTCAACGGTTAAATTATAATTGATTTAACAAACCTAAACTATAATTGTCACACCATCAAAATGGTATCAGGTTGAGAGGGATTAGTTGAGAATCACAAAAACACTTATGAATCCTAAAATTGAGTCAATACATGTTCATCGGATAGAATGAAATTCGTGCTCTGATATTTGCCTTGTGCGTTCATCACAACCCACTTTCTACACACCATCACCTTGATTTGTGGTTTGGTGTCCACACGCAACACGTCGAGACCCACATAGATATCTTGGTCAAGTGGAGCATTTCCTTTGTCCATGACATCGATTCGGGGATGAAATCAATAGAAGAAGATATGTTAGGGCTGGAATATACTGGAAAGATTTAGGGAAAGGAAGTAGAAATAACGGCTCAACACTATAATGCGTACATATTGAGCAAAAGTATCGGGTAAAATGCGTTACAGTGGAAGAGAGGGAGCTAAAGTGCGTTAATGGGGGTGGTGAAGGAAAATGCAAAACATTCTTACCATTCAAGGCGCTGCAGGAGCTTTGTTTAATTTTTCCGGCTTATCTTACCAGATTCAAGGTAATTATGGATGGTCATAAGGGGCATAAAATATAATGTTAGAAGATATCAGTCTTACTATAAGGGATAAATTAGGAATTTTAAAGTTGAAATGGAGGTAATAAATTGACCTCCAACTCAACTTTTATAGTATACTAGGCTAGTCGCGCCCGTGCTCCGCACGGGCTTTGATTTACTGGTTCAAATTATGAATGAAGTGAACATGATATATAAAATATGCTCTTAAACCAAATAATTAAGTAAAAAAAATTATTTACACATTTCTTATCCTAGTATATATTATGTTCAACTTATCTTCAGTTCAAAACCGTATATATATTTTGGACTCTAAGGCATGTGAAAAAATATTTTAATTTATTTCTATGAAAATTGTAATAAATATTTTAATATCATAAAAGTATAGGTATATAAAAATCATCAAGCAAAAACTTGAAGCAAATTATGTGAATGAACAAACCAACGTTAAATAAAACAATTATATCTTGTTAACATGGAGGAGCTAATTAGGCCTATCACTCTCTCCATTATCAAATATTGTTACAAGTTTATTCACAATTTGAACATTAAATTAACCAAATCCCTACCCACTTGATTTTGCTATATACACTTTGTATATAATATTATAGCAGAATATCGAATCGATAATCCAACTAATACCTATTTAAGATTTCTTGTAAAAGATATTAACTAAATAACTCATATAAGTAATTTTATGTGTTTGGTAATAAGAAAACAAAATCATATAATAACCAAGTCTCAGGCTCTCACATCATACATTTTTTATATAAATATGAAGTTTTTTGGAAAACAAGAAGTAATATTCATGAAAACTATGAATTTTGCATAGGTGGACGAAATTTATCTATTTTCTCTATGGTCATAAGTGTATCTAATCACAAAAACTGAGATCCTCCCTCTAAAATTCAGTTACTGAATGATTGTGAGACTTTTTTTGAACTCATTTATATCGATCATAATTCATCATTGGAAGATTTTGATTATGTAGCATCTACATGATCTTCACCAGATACCATCATCCAAATCCAATTGCCTCAAAGAATATCCTCCTCAAGTTGATAGTTCTTGGTTGATAGATCTCATTTTGTATGTGGATAGCACATAAAGCTATCACTGAATTTTAGATAATGTTGTAACAAGCTCGTAGTAGCTTTTTCATTGCTTCAACGAATTTTGCAGCCAAAAGGAAGCAAGCGAACCAATCCTATGTCAATAAATGTGCAGAGCATTCCAAGAATGATACAATCAATCTTTATTACTACTATAAAAATGAACATGTACCATGTTATTTTTTTGGTGGAAATGCACCATGTTATTTATGATTAAGATTTTTAATAGATGTTAGAAACAGATATTCATAATGTATAACCAGAATATGACATGACAAAAGTACTTCATAAATACATAGATAATCATACATGTTTGACTATACAATGACAATGATTTTATCATATGTATCTCCGAGTCATTTTGAGCACATGTAATCACATACCTTTTTCAAATCTTTGTCTATCTTGTCGTATAAATATAAGGAGTAATCATAAGCCTTAGATGCAAATAACAGTCACAATTCATTACTCAAAAGTAAGAAGATTGTATGGATTAGTAACAAAGAGGAAGCATTATGGACAAGAAAGAAAACATTGCCTTAGTAGATAAAATGAGAAGAACATAGATACCAGTACACAAACTACCAACAAATAAATGGCCAATGAGATTGATCTTAATGTATAGTATCACAGTGATGCGGATAATGTTGCATGTGGATGGTTGTGTTAATAGTATTTCCACCAATTAAACCATCTGATTTGAAATTCTCAAGTGATATCTATGTCAAGCATTATAAACCTATCAAGCTTAATATAGTAAAGACAAAGGTTATGAATAGCTCACTCCCATCCATAACAGCTATGGATTTCTCTGATAAACTAAACTCCAATATCATGAGAGAAGTACCCAAAAATAAGTATAGTTATCTATGTATTTATAAAGCGCTAACTTCATGTAATGTTCTGTATTTTTTATAAGTGTATACAATATTTCATATAATGCCAAATCCTACACTTATGAGATTATCTATAAGAATAACCAGATAATTTAGCATGTATTTTCATGTCTAAGAAGGTAGTTGTAACAACCAACATCAACCGGTGAATAATTCCATCCCAACAATCTATTCATGTTGATAGATTATAAATTCACTTAATAAATATGCCATGGGAATAGCTAACTGGTTCTCGTTAAAGCTTCAACTACATGTTGTGTTCGTCCACAACAAAATCATACCCCTCATATAACACATAACACCATTTCAATTACAAATATCGATGAATTTTAATTAAACATGTAGAAATAAACAAACATCAAATATAGCAATCCCTTTGGAATAAAGAAACAAATTAAACCTAGAATAGCAGTAAATCTTAAATTTTCATCCAAAATTAAACTTTGAATGATAGTAATTCATCCTTAATATTGAGTAATATAACTAACGATTGAACACCATTTCCTAGGAAGATCAGGATCGCATCATCTGAAAAAGGGTTTGATTAATCTATTGATAATCAAACCAGGTTGATCACAGAAAGAGATAGAGAGAGAGAGAAAATAAACATGTAAACGTTTTGCCAAAAAAATCTTAGGATTCGACCCATATCTCTCCATTGCGGTCTCTGTATGCTTCATTTACGTTCTCAAACTAACCGGTGCTTTGTGAGCATGGTTGTAACAAACATGCAAGATATGCAAGACTGGGTAGGCAAGAATTGTGACGGAAATTGGATCATTAGAGAGAGGACATTATACTCAATTAGGGTAGTGAATAGGAATTAAAGGAGCAATTTAATGAGCCATAAACTAAGAGCAAAGGAGTTTCAAATATCGGAACGAAACTTATTAGGACTCTGAAAGAGCATCCAAAGGTTTGTAACATGATTATTTATGATTTTAACAAAAAATAATATTATTTTTACATTAAGACCAATTGAAAGGACAATTGATTATAGAGATTTTAGAGCAAAAGAAAATTTTAAAAATTTGACTTAGAGTACATTAACTATTAAAATGAATTCTATTAGATTAGGGGTTTGTTTGGTAAGAGCTCCTTATCAAGTATAATGGACTTATTTCAAATAAGTCTTTTTAAATATTGAAAACGTGTCAATTTGTAAAACTAAAATCTTTATCATATAATTATTTTTTTATTGTCACAAACATCATTATTTTAGAAAATGGACAATAATGAGGAAAAATAGACCTTAATTGGAATATACAAAGCTCTAGCCATTGGAATATGCAAAGCTCTATCCATTGATGGGGAAAAATACCAAAACCCTTATACGTTAATTAATTAAAAGTCTTGGACATTAAGTGAGTTTAGGGTGAGAGTAAAATGGGAAGTAGTTATAAATATCAATTGTTAGGTGAAAATAAATTAAATTATTACTTCAACAGTAATAACTCCATATTAATAGAGGACAACAAGAAGTCACGTATTCCACTATAGTTTTTTTTGTTCAGATGACATTTTCAAACATGGTGTTAGTTATATAGAGTAATTAAAGATATATGAGTAATCTTTAGATGTGTGATTCAGTGAGTAGTGTTTTGGTTCAATGAAGTTCCATAGAGATAATAGAGGGATTTGGAGGTACCTGGCTAATAGTGTAAGGAGAAAGAACAACCAGAATTCAGGGAGAATAATCAATTTATCAATTATACCAGGAAAATTTGACATTAGCAATGTGAAACCAATACAAATCAAGTATGTCAATGCAATGAAATTGAAAATGTAAATTATATAAAGAAAAGTTAACATTAGTGTTGATAAATAAAGTAAATTAGATTTTGTAGACTCTTATCAACAATTACATTTTACTTCTTTTGAAAAATTACAAATTTTTGGTGGCCTTGTTGAAGTCCTTTCACATGAATTTCAGTTTCAAGACAACAGATATGATGTCAGAGGCTAAACTATAATTGATTTAACAAACCTAAACTATAATTGTCAGACATTCTATGGCATCAGGTTGAGAGGGATTACTTAAGAATCACAAAAACACTTATGAACCCTAAAATCGAGTCAATACCTGTTCATCGGACAGAATAAAATCCATGCTACGATATATTCCTTGTGCGTTCATCACATCCCATTTTATAAACATCATCACCTTGATTCGTGGCTTAGTGACCAAACGCAGACCGTCGAGATCCACATACATATCTTGGCCAAGTGAAGCCTTTCCTTTGTCCATTGACATCGATCCGGGGATGAAAAAAAAAGATAAGAAGATAATTTTAGGTCTAGAATATTGGATAGGTTTAGGGAAAGGAAGTATAAATAAGGGCTCAGTACTATAATGTGTACTTATTGAGAAACATTCTCGGGTCAAATGTGTAAAAGTTGAATATAGGGAGTTAAAATGCACTAATGGGCGTGGTGAGGAGAAGATGAAGTGTTCTTACCATTGAAGACGTTGCAGGATCCGTGTTTAATATTTTTGACTTATCTTACAAGATTCAATGTAATTTCGGATGGTCATGAGGGGCATAAAAGGTAATTTTAGAAGATATTAGTCTTATTGTAAGGGGTAGATTAAGAATTTTGAAGTTGAATTGTAGGTAATAAATTGACCCCCAACTCAACTTTTATAGGATATTATATTAGATAGATTTATAAGTTGCTTTGCTAAAGAGCTCATGAAAAATCTCTTATCTTCATAATAGCAAAATCCTCTCTCATAGTAACATTCAAATGCTCAAAATTCTTAGAATTAGTCAGCTTCGAACACAATATTAAAGAAAAAAAGTAGTTTCTTATAATCTTAAGATTCTTTACTTAAGCACTCAATATAAGGAACACAGACAATCAAGGTCCACAATACTATGAAAATATATGCTCTAATGAAATATTTTTTTCTCGGATCAAGTAAATAATCTCACCCTCATATTCTAAGACATCTAATTCATGAATCAAAATGGACCACTTTTGCTTGAAGACAAACTCCAAATCATTGAAATCAACACTATTATTTGAATATTTTTGAAATTTTAAAGGTCCGACAGTTAACTACAAAATTATATGAAGCCATATTTCAAGACATTAGTGACTTTTGTGTTACATTGTTACCAACTAACCTACCTAGCACGGTTTGTTGGTGGATCGGACATCGACTATGTGGAGTGGGGTCAATGTCGTTATGTTCATGGCATTGTATGATTAACTACTCCATTGACATCTGAAAAGTGGCACAAATCCATGGTTGAGAGCACTTTGATATATTATTCCCACATTTTCTTATACAAGCATCTTAAATAATGAGGCTATAGAGGACCATCGAGATACAATTCTCTGCATTGTACAACTCTGTACCCCATCTAAACAATGCTATTGTAATAAAGAAGACCATAAAAATGAGTTAGATGTTTGTTAGATGCATGAGAAATAAATGTAGCTCAATTAGAGAAGAAAGGCATTAAAAATAAGTTGGAAATACCATATAAGATTGCATGATTATATACATAAACAATGACTTCTACATATACATTTGAATATTTACTTTAAAGTGATTAACAAGCGTTAGGATGATGGACTTACCAATATAATAATCGATAGCAATTAGTAATTCATTTATTATATGCAAACACGTGACTAATTAAAAAGTTTTGCATTGCAATTGCAAAACCAAATTCATAGGAAAGTCCATCAAGCTAGTAATCAATTCAAATAGTAGATTTTTTCTCACCATAGTTTATTTCCAATGATAAATGATTCGTAGCTATAAAATTATGAAATCCACAACAAATTCAATAAAAACTAAAAAGAGATTTTCTTTAGAAGATCTTTAAAGAGGGATCACTTGGTTAAAACATCAAATGCTTGTTTGTAATGAGATTTGAGACGAAAGAGAGTGTGGGAGAAAGAGTTACCAATGTCATAGAGCCTGCCAAATTGAGCAAAGAAGGTCGGGTGAAGGATGTAAGGATTCTTATATGCCAGAAAATATAACTATTTAGGGTGAAGGATGTAAGGATTCTTATATGCCAGAAAAATATTACTATTTAAAGGCTGATGATTGCCTATGTCATTCTATCCTTGCTTTGTCCACTGCTACGAAAACAATGCTTTGTCCCGAATTTTTAAGGAGATAATAACAATCAACACTTATGGAAGAAAAATCGTGGTAGAAAAGATAATCAATTGTGTTTAAAGAACACTAACCTTGTCGTTGACAAAGTCAGGGGTAGAAGGAGATGTCGGACAAACCAAAGATGTCATGTCTAATATTGTGATTTTTCTTTTTGGGTTCTATAGGGTGAGAAGTTAAGGAGTTGTTGCATCAAATTTCCTTAATCAGAGGTAGTGAGAGAGTTATAACCATAAGCGTCAACAATTAAGGGTCTAAGGGTAGTGAAAGGATATTTTTATAGGAGTTACACGCATAAATAAATGCATGTACATGACTTTTTTAGCAAATCAAAGCACGAGTTCAGAGAATTTTTCAAATTTAATTTTTATAGTATTTGAGGAAGTTATTTGTATATATATTTAAGAATTTGTTTATTCATTTTTTTATCACAATAAATATATCAAAAAGTCAAGTTTATAATTATTATGACATAGGTAGGTAGGTAGGTAGGTAGGTAGGTAGGTAGGTAGGTAGGTAGGTGGGTGGGTGGGTGGGTAGGTAGGTAGGTGGGTGGGTGGGTGTGTTTGACAATACCTAAATAAAATAAAATTTAACTAGAGAAAAACTAGATGAAAGATGAACGCAACCATCATAAATGGAAAAAAAACTTAGAAACTCTCCTTCTCTCTCTTAAAACCTAAAACCCGAAATTGTTCCCCATACCACTTCCTCCTTTAAATCTCTAAACTTCTCCCCTGCTGCTATACGAATCCTCTAGCTATTCTGCTATCCTCTCCTCCTAAGTACTTGTTTGCCTTTTCTTCATTTGTATCCTGTTGAGTTTATATCTTCAAACTGTGGCATGACATCAATCTAGGGTTGGTCCAGTCAAATACCGTACCGAAGAATCAGGTTCCTTTGTTGCTGATTTGGTTCTGAAATTTCTTTCTTCACCTACTACACTTAATCACTATACGATGATATAAAATCTGAATCCCAGAAACAAAGGTTTACTACAGCTGGCTTTGTGGTGCTACCTCCATTTGGGTCTCCAACATGGATAAGGAAAAGGTAAGGCTCCTTGCAGTTGCTTACTGCTATCTGAACACTATAAACAAAACTCTCAAAACATGAACAACGAAATCATCAAAATAGAACCATATAACCAAATCTCCCCAACTACCGACTCTCAATCCACTTGCTAGTGGCAACAATTCTACTATCAGAATAACAAAAAGTGGTTTTTTCTAAGCCACTGATTCCGAATCACGTGATGCTAGAAGATTTTTCTTAAATATTTAATCTAACCCTTTATACTAGATTTGTGACATTTGTGTTGCAATTTGCATAACTAAGCAAAATATCAATTTAATAATTCATACTCTTAACCTATTGTGGATCTCTTTAAATCTTGATATTAGCAAAGATAACATTACCAAACTCAAGGCTCTCTGTTCTTGTGTCTATGTAAGACAAAGTGAAATCCTCCAAAGAGAAAATTTAAAAAAAATATTTAATAAAGGTCACACTCTCCTCGCAAAGTTTATCCGTCTCTACCAATTCTCAAGCCACTCTTGAGTGGTTCACCAGATATGATCAAAATTAAGAAAGGAAGCGTTCCTACTCCTTATTTTAACCCAATAGCAATTTCTACTAATACAAGAGAAAATGGAATGATGATATTACTCTGGTTGGTTTTTGGTGGGTGATCAAATTAGTTTTCATGATCAATCATCCACCCCTTTAAACCATAGCCCTGTAAAATATTGCTTCCTTTTTTTATATTAATTTTTGTACTTGGTGTGTGCTTATTAATCTTGTAATAATCAATACAATTTACCTGGAACAATATATGATGAAGTGGTTCTAACTTGGTCGTGGTCGTTTCTTTTCAATCAGCACCTGTACCAACTTTATCATCTTTTGATGGTACTGTCAATTTACCAACAACATCAACTATACCTTCTAAAACTTCTCAGATCTTTGATCTCTAAGCTTTGTTGAACGAACTAACTAAGACTAGGAACAACACTAAGTAGAAGACTTTCCTTCTAATCAACTCTAAAAACAACATATCAATTCTGTTTATGTATCCCTTGTCTCTAATAAAAACCAAAGATATTTTCTCATTTGAAGAATTACTAAAGAAGCAAACATATCCCATCCAGAAACCAACCCTTGTCACTTAAAATAAACCGTATCTTGATATAATCTTTGGAATTAATTTCTTACTTCTTGTCCTTTTTGTCTGTTGTTTTCTTTACGTTTTTGTTTTTTGTTTGGTTCTTGTGTTGATGGCTTCAACCCTTTGGCTTGGGTTATTTCTTTGCCTTGTTTGGAGTTGATTCTAGGTTTGGACGATCTCTTCGGTTTGTCTGTGGTGGTTTCGAGGCCCTTGAAGATCCTGACTACTATTTCGGGCAACGTCATGTTGGTTGCGACTCCTGAAGATCCCTCATTCCGATGAGGACAACGTCATGGTGTTTCGTTCGTCATCCTTAGCTTTTCCGGAATTCGTTTTATCCTTAGAGTTGTCTTGCTTCATCTTTGCATCGTTATTCTGTCCCTTGTTGGTTTGTTGTGCATCTGTTTAACCGGTTTGTTCCGGTTCCCGGTCTTTCAGGCTCTCGATTACTTGATGTTTTTACATCTAGTAATCGAATTCTTACCTTTATTCAAAAAAAACTAGATGAAAGATAGAATAAATAAATGTTAGATGAAATTTAAGAAAAGAAAATTAGATGAAAATATCAACGGAATAAAATTTGAAATAAATATTGAAAAGTAATTTTTTAAAGAATTATAAAGGGGACAATTATAGTATGGTGATAAAATACCAATTGAAAACATAATAAGAATAAAAAACTATATGTATCATAGTATTGCATGAAAATAATAGTACTATTTATTAAAATCAAGTTACAAAAAACTATATATATATATATATAAGTTAGGAAGGAAGAAAAAACTAACATTCAATCTATTTAAAGGAAAGATGTTAGGTTCTGATTCTTTGGATAGAATTTTGCCCAAAACAAAATATAAAAATGATCTTACATATAAAATAACGTCCATTAGGAACAATGTACAAAAAATATGTACAAAAATACATAATAATAACAAATTTAGATAAGCATAAAGGATAATAAGAATTGACCTTCGGTCTGTGTGAACCACGTGCTCCAAGGGCTAGTTACTGTAAGGAATGGGCGAGAAAGCATTATCAACATAATTGGACGGAAAAAAAAAATAATTTCAAGTATTTGAAAAAATACATGAAGATTTCTTGAGAAATCCTAATGACTTGTTCGTTCATAGAAAAAAAAAGTCATACTATAAAATATACCAAACTTTTAAACTACCGAACATAAATTTGGAGGACCAAAGCCGAAATGAAACATATGACCCTAATGGATCATAAAAATTCATACTTTCAAGCAGTTGCTAAGATTAGAACTTTTAGACAAGCAAATCTCTTTTTTTGCACAAATCAAGACAATTTTGTTTACACTCAAGACCAAATATTTGAAGTAATTACTAATGAATTGGAATCATGATTCACTAGAAATATTTTAGTACACATAGAGATGGATGAGTTAGGGGTTATCCCGGAATTAAACACTAATGAGGATAATTTGGTCCTATATGCTACCCCCCCCCCCCCCCCCCCAACCATGAGGGAGATTAGATAAGCAGCATTTGATCAACATCTAGGTAAAATTTTCGGACCGAATGATTTTTCAATTGTACCAACGACATTGGCACACTATCAAAAGTGGCCTGTTTGAATATATTAAAGTCTTCTTTCATTCCTAAAATATTTTAAAAGGTGTAATCATTCTTTTATTGCTCTAATCCCTAAAGTAGATAATCATGTAAACATTAAGTACTTCATACCAATAGGTCTATGTAATTTATCTTATAAGATTTTTTCCAAACTTATGACAAATAGACTCAATAAAGTGCTACAAAAGCTTATAGTCAATCTCCAAGGGGCCTTTGTGAAAGGAAGATTATGTAATTTATCTTAGAAGATTCTTTCCAAACTTATGACAAATAAACTCAAGAAAGTGATACAAAAGCTTATAGGAAATCTCCAAGGGGTCATTGTGGAAGGAAGATTAATCCAACTTAATATTTTGGTTGCTCATGAAATTTTCCAATCTTTCATCTTAATAAGCGACAAAGGCTCAAGATAAATGAATAACCTTTAAGATAGATATAAAAAAGCAGATGGTAAATTGATTGGGACTACATGTATAAGGTGTTTAAAAATTTTGATTTTTCAGATAAATGGATAGCTCTAATTCAAAACTGTATTGAAACGATAGATGTGTAAGTTATTGTCAACAACCAAATTAGCAAGGAGTTTCACCCATCGTGTGGTCTTGGCCAATGTGACCCATTTTCTCCTTTCTTGTTTATAAGTTTTGTGGAATTTCTGGCTAGATCGCTTCAACATTTTGCACAACAGAATAATCTTCATGTGGGATCAAGATAACTACATAAGGCATGGAAATTCCACTTCTCAACTTTGTTGATGCCACTAATATTTTTGCAAATCTCTTTGGCAAATGCGGAATTCAGTAAAATAACCTTCAAAAATTTCTCGTCAAAGTGGATTAAATATTAACTAAAAAAAAGCTCGCCTCAAACTTCATCAAATGTCTCAAATTTTAGCAAGTATCCTTCAGATCCATATAACAGGTAAATTAGAAAAGTATCTAGGCATTCCCTTGGTTAAAGGTTATATTCACAACAAAACCTTTGAAAGGTTAATAAATGGTACCAAGAAGCAACTAGCTAAGTGGAAAGCTTTGTCTATTTCCCAGGCAGGTCAAACTTTGGTAATCAAGTCAAACCTTAGTTCTAAAGCCAATTATTTAATATAATGTTTCCTCCTTCCAGCTGGCGTTTGTAAGAATTAGATGATATTTATAAAAAACTCTTTTGGAAAATTTCAGGCACAATTTTCATCCAATTACCAGTTGGGAAAATATTTGTAAACCTAGGAATGAAGGGGGATTTGGTATTCGCCTAGACATTACCAGTTGGGAAAATGTTTGGATTCAAATAATCAGAGAAAAGTATCTGACAAATACAAATATTCTAGACATTACAAAATCTACAAAACACTTGTGCCATTTTAATAAACTCATATCTGTTATTCCATAATTCAAAAAAGGCTTGAAATGGATTATGGAAACGGGGACAAAATAAATTTCTGGACAGATTGTTGGTTACTAATAGGAACTTGAATGAGTTCAGGGGTAAGAATGATGCTTCTGAAACTATAAGTGACTATTTCCTTCCGGATAAGTCCTGGAATCTTCATAAACTGATTAAAGCTCTACCTCAACATATCCCTTTGAACATAAATCAAACACACATTACATGTTATTCCAATATCGAGGAAAAGATTATATGGGAAGACAAGACTTAGATTATTTCTGTACAAAAGTTTCTTTGGAGCTATATAGAACCAAAAAGCAAAAAGTATATTATACGTCTCTTCCGTTTTGGAAGAAACCACTCAAAATAACTAATCCCATATGGAAATCTTGTTTTGATGTGCTTCCTACTGGAGAACGACTAAATAGATATCTTCATAGAGTCTCGGACCAATGCTCGTTTTATGAGGAATAAAATGAAACTACAGAACATCTATTCTTTGAATGTAAATTCATCAATTGAGTCTTTACTAAGTGGAACATCTATTCTTTGAATGTAAATTCATCAATTGAGTCTTTACTAAGTGTAACAATATTGTGAGTAAACATATAATAATTGAGAGCCTTGGAGACTTCCTGACCTCCTTAACTTCTTTTTTTAATTCAAATTCTAATTCCATCACATCGTTCTTCTTATGGTGGAGTATATGAAAAATGAGAAATGACATGGTTTTCAACAGATCAAATTTGTCTTTTGAGCAAAACATAGATCATAGGATTCTAACATCTCTGCCTCAATTTAACTTATGGAAGGGTGAGCATGAAATTTTTCAAGGAAAAACAATTTGGAAAATTTCCAGGCAAGACATAAAAGGAATTTAAGATGGAACAAATCTATGCGAATGTAGTTAAGATAGATTTCGATGGTTCAACCAACAATAATAATCAAGCTTCTATAGAATACATCATTAGAGACCATGTAGGAAACAGTTTAGCAATTGAGAGAATCGATGTACCTGGGGGCTTCTGTGCTCGTCACTGAATCTCTAGCGGCCCTAATGGGTGTTAGGGTGGCGGTGGGGGTGGGTTGTGGGCGGGTTGGAGCCAGGGGTAATCTGGTTTTAATTATTTCGCTTAATAATTACTGGAAAGTTCTTTTATAAATTCATCAGTTTGAGACGTTTTTTGAAAGTTGTGTTGCTAAACATGTTTTCAGGAAGCTAGTGGAGCGGCAGATTACATAGCAAAGGCTAAAAATGGAGTTGATAGACTGATTTTCTGTGCTAATTTGGTGTTGAAGGTGGGAACAACGGAGGAAGTTGAAAAGGACCAACATCTTTTGAAGACATTGATGAATTTGGAGGAAGGTCTTTGTGGTTTGTCGAGATCATCAGGCGTGATGATTTAGGTTTATCTAGTTTCTAGGAGACCTTTGTATGGCTTGTTAAAAAATTATTCTTTTTAAGGATTTAAGTTTTATCCAAAATAAGGTGAAAGGTTAATGGAATGAAAAATGATCAAGTAATAAATTTTCATATACTGACAAATAATAATGCACCCCAGTCATTGAATTAAAACTAGGACCTTCCGACCCGTGCTACGCACGGGCTTTGATTATTCTATTGTGATTACACTGCGTGTTTTTTTGTATTATATGTGATAAGATTAGAAGATTAGACATAGAATCTTTTTGCACGTGCTTTTCAAGGGTCTTATGTATAACAATATTTTAGCTTATGTGATGAGATTTATTTATATTTCATGAAGGTCTAATTCTAAGTTATTTCATACAATGTTAAATAGGTCTAATTTTAATCATTATAAACGTCCATATATGTTATACACAAACGTCTATTTATATTATTGCACAATGAAATTTAAAATCTACCACATTTAAAACCAGTAGAAGCATAACAAATAGTAATCTAATGAATAAAATAATGCAAATTTCATATCAAGTAAACGATTAATAGAAGATCGAGTTTATTATCTGAGTAACTGAATTGATCTCTTGAATTAACCATTTGAATCAACCATCGAGTAACCATTGTCAGTATTTCTAGATTGCATTAGTCATCAGAGGAGGAAGTCGTTAAGTGCTATAATGTCAGAATAAATGCGCGACGAAGTCGAAGAATTGAGAGAATCGATGTAACCATTGGCAATTGAGAGAATCGATGTACCTGGGGGCTTATGTAACACCAGATTAAATGTGGGGGAAGTCGTTAAGTGCTATAATGTCAGAATAAATGCAGGACGAAGTCGAAGAATTGTAACGAAAGAATGAATGATGACATGTGTGGATGCTAGCATTACTAGTCAGTTATGTTGTTATTTAGTGTTTTCACCAATGCTAATTTTATAATATTTTTGTTACTTTGTTTCCTTCAATATTTTTAAAATTTTCAATTTTTTTTCAGTTTCATAAATTCATCGTAGTTTGATTTTAAAATATCATTACTTTATTTATTAAATAATAAATATTTATATAGAAGATAAAACCATCTTTTCATACATTTTTATAAATCTATCATAAATTTTCTAATCTTTTTGTAATTTCAAGAAAATATTGGCAAAAGCCATAATAACCATAAATTACATGCAAAACCCTTAATTTCTTAAAAATGTCCTCAATTATTTTTTGATGACATCATAATAACCATAAATTACATACAAAACCCATAATTTCTTAAAAATGCCCTCAATTATTATTTGGTGACACCCCTAAAAGTTCATTTATATATACGTCGATATTAGATACATGGTATTAGATACTTGATATTAGATTAGATAAATATACTAGTTATAGATAGATTAGATTAGATTTATATTTTAAAAATCCTACATACTTAATATAATCATATATATTTCTAGATGGTTATTATGATTAAAGAGAGGTACAATATAATTCTAGTTGATTATTCATTCTAAATAGTATCATTGATTATTCATTACTTTGCGTTAAATTCCATTACTTTGCGTTAAATGGCATTGATTCAAACACATTGCACTTTGGCGATTACTCTGCGTTAAATGTCATTACTTTGGCCGGATGGTGAAGATCATGAATGAAAGTGTTGAATTGAATAAGCCATTAGTGAAAAAGCAACGGCCTAGTCATTATATATAATAGAAGATGATCCAAATACTAAGGAGATGCCAAGTGACATCCACTTACCTCTCACACACTTCCCCACTTTCCACCCACCCGCCGGACCACCCCCCGAATTGTCGGACCAATGTCAGACCGTCACTGGACCACCACCAGACTGTTGGAGTACCTTCGCCGGATCCGTCACTCGCTACTAGAAAATTAACTAATTATAATAAGTGAAAGTGTTGGAATTGCTGACTAAAAGTGAGAGAATGTGGTTAATACCAGTAAGTGGAAGAGCAAATGCTTCCTACAATCTCATATGTGGGCCGAACCCACGGTCTAGATAGTAAAAAAAATCTTGATAATTACTCCCTCTCTCCTTTTATGTTCTTATTATTTTTTTCTAGCACGTTTGCCATGACGCGTTTTTAATTATAAATGTCTGCAAATTTAAGTTAATAAAAATTATAAAAAATTTATCTTGTTAAAGTACTCGCCGAGACGAATAAAATAAGATCAAACATGACTATGTTTTCATATATGGATCAAGAGAAACCGAGAAGCTTTCGCAAAAACGTGAATAATGTTTTAAAAAGAAGTGAGAAAAATAAAAGGGGGCGAATGGAGTATTATTCTAAAAGCACAAATCTTAAAACCTGTTAGTATCTTTTATTTCTTTTGATTTTTAATTTTGTTTTTTATTACTTCTTAAAGGATATAAATCCTAAATCAAAAGACTTTAACATCATAATAAAAAAATAAAAATTGTACCATAAAATATTTAAGTTGGAATAGTAATGATTTACTTTACATAAGTGTGATTACAATATTGTCGTTGGTTAAAAAAATGCTTCCAGAAGTGTCTTAATGATCATATCTTCAGTATTTAGGCTCATCTTGGGATGAACTTAAGCACATCAGACAAGTCGTTGGTTTCTTGGTATGCTAATTGATCTTTTCCCTTCTTTTGGAGTAAGGTCAAGATGCTTGCCTTTATGCATTTTGCAACTCTTGCTTGTCATTTCCAATTTGTAAAGATATAATTAGTACTGACGCAATTTTAGATCTCAGCTTCAGATTTGAGAATTTCAAAGTCAGGACACAAAAGAGCTACTTTGGATAGTTTCAAACAGTTCACGTGAGGTTTGATTAGGATTGTTTTCCAGAGACTGAGTTTTTAGATCTGAAAATTTGTGAGGATAATACAGCTGTGGTCGCTCTGTTTTCCTGATTTCTCTTAACCCGAGGGTCACGTAAGAGCTAATTGAGATAGTCTTAATAACATTGTCAACAAAAACATCATTACCATAAATAAGATTACAACACCATATTAGCAATTTTTCATCTGTGTCAGCTACAACTATGGGAAATAGATTCTCTCTCCCTTTAATTGTACCTTTGTCCTTGTCACTCGACTTGTACTTAGCCTAGCTCATCCTACTCATCGATGAAGACGATGCTACCGCCATGTCACTGTTACGTTTACATTGATGATTGTTGGCATGCTTGTCAGATACACAAGGCTAAAGTTGCATGATGTAGATGCTCACACCAGATGGAGCTACGTAGGAAAAAAATAGTGTTTACTTGATTGTAAAACTGATTGAACTAATTATCCATTAATAGAGAAATATTAACATGAAATCTATTCTCACCATGGAATGAAATCTATATACTGGATTAAGTAGACCCATTGCTCAACAAACATGTTAATGTTCAAGTGAATCTATGGAGAAAAGAAAAATAATTAGGGATAAGTTCTGGCTGAGGTGGATATGACTTGATATATTGATAGATAGGCATGATGCGTGCAAAATGGTTATGCTTTGAAGGATATTTATAGCTAGTAGAATCCTTGAACAACATCTATTGCAATGTTACAAATATGCTTAAAACGAACTCAATTCATCTCCAATAAGTATGTTACTCTTCTATAGCTATATCACATGTTTTTCATTAAAAAAAGGAGTGCTTATGTTTTTTTTTATTACATTTAGAAGCAATAAAATTATGAACAGGTTTAAAACTTACCAATATGTAGAGTGTACAAAATGTCCTCCCAACAGTGGTGACTAGTGAGCAATGTGTAGCTTAATGTATACATCGATTTAACACATGAGCCAATAAATTCATACAACCACAAAATTAGCTTTGTGCCAAGAAAATAGAACAAAAGAATCTCAAAGAGCTTACATTACTTCCCTTCCCTAGAACCCCGATAACAATGAACCACAAATATATCTTTGGAACTCAATTTGGGCTATGTTTTTTTCACTATCGGATTGGAAGAGAAGAAAACCTAGCAATGTCGCACAAATAAATAGCAGGACAAGTGCCAAAAACCTAAGCCAGACTGTTTCTCCTTGTAATAACACCTCAAATAGCAATGACAACGAGATCAAACACCTCCAAATACTACATTCAACAAATTCAATTTCCACACACTTTTAGCCAAAAGTTATAGATAGTAACTAGCATTTAATCATCGTATAATCAAAGATAACCCAAAAAAGACATGATAATTACATACTGTAATCATCTAAATTGACTTACCAAAGTGGAGATGGTCCAACTACACTTCTTATCAGGTCATAGAAATCGCCTTCATGGAAGCCAAACAACCGGTGCTCGATTTCTCCCTCTTTTACTCTTGAGTCTTGACTAATCGATCTATCAACAAGATTATAAAAGAAAGAATCAAACCAAAGACAATGCATATGCACTCGGTAGATGGTAAACGATAGTTGAAAAGGAGACAAAGAGGAGATGAAGAAGAATCAAAGACAAGAACAAGAGCAAAGAGCGGCAAGGCGTGACTGAAATCAGGATGAAAGCACCGTTCTGTAGAGGAAGGTTGATTTTTTTTGGTGATGAGGAAGGTTGGATTTTAGGTTTGGGACGAAGAGTAAGCAAATGGAATGGATAAGGAATTAGGGTTTTTAGAATTGTGGGATGAACTACCAAATTTGAGAAACAGTTTATACAACACAAATTAAAAGTAACAATAAAATATGGCAAACTACACGAACCACAATTGCAGAAGGTAAAATTCTTATAGTTCACTGCGTTTGTAGATATTCTCAAATATTTTCTTCTAATAATTCATATGTACCCACACTTGTTTGTGTTCCGAAATATTATGGACACTTTTAGTTGGGGGAAAATCATTCCATTATTTTAATCATGGACCTTGCTGCGTTTACACGGCGTGTAAAATAATTTTTTACACAAATTGTCAAATGTCTAAAAAGTTAATAAACAATAATTAGAACTAGACAAATGACACATTGGTTATTAATTTTTTTTGAAGAAACGAATAATAGTAATTTTGTTCCATGTCTATAATGGTCTTTTTCATTTCTACCTTTTTTTCTCATACCCAACCCTCATTTCTAGGAGCATCTGTTTTAGGGATGAATTTCAGCTGAGTTTCATAAATAAATAAATATACAGAATTTCGGACCGAACTCGAAATTTCGTACCGGTTCGGTCCGAAATATCGGTCCGGTCCGGTCTAGACCGAAATTCTATAATTCTAGGACCGAAGACCGGACCAAACCCGAAATTTTATGAATTTCAGCTACAACTATGGGAAATAAATTCTATAACTATTTTCGTAAAGATTTTCTGACTGAATTTCAGCTGAGTTTTAGTAATAGAAGCATGTGTTCTAAGTCCATTAGGTTTTTCTAGTCTTGATGTCCTAACATGTCATAACTTTGATTTTATTTAACTTAATTGTTTTACTATTTTTACCACAGCTTATGACGAAGAGCTGAGTGATGATGATCAAGAAGCGGAGTTGGTTGATAATCAAACAGTACCAGTAAAAGAAGAATCCCCAACAAAGAAAGCAAGAAACTATATTGAAACAAAAGGAAGAAGTGTGTATTGGAAGTACTTCAAGAAGTTTTTGGATGAAGATGGTCGTGTCCGGGCAGAATGCATCTTCTGTAAGAAGACTTACCCAGCTTGTTCGAAATCAAATGGCACCAAGAATCTGAAGAGCCATTTTGAGGTTTGTCTAGAAAACCCAGCAAACAAAGTCAAAGGTAACATCCAATCTAAACTTGTTTTAGAAAAAGTTGATGAGTCGGGTCAAGGAAAATGAGAAGTTGGGTGTTAAATCAGGCTGAGGGTAGGATTGTACTAGCTAAAATGATCATTATGGATGAGTTTCCATTCAAACAAGTTGAAAAACCAGGACTTAAGTGTCTAATTGCAGTTATAAGTCCTTCCTTTAAGTTGCCTTCCCGCTTTACAATTGCCAGAGATTACTATGCTATGTATTTGCGTTAGAAGATATTGCTGAAATCTTTTATTAAGGAAAACTGTCAAAGGGTTTGCATAACTACTGATTCATGGACTTCAATTCAAAAGGTTAACTATATGTGTGTAACTGCTCATTTCATTGATAATGACTGGGAGTTGCAAGAGAATTTTGAATTTCTGTCCAGTTGTTGGTCATAAGGGTGAAGATATTGCTAGAGGCATAGAGGATTGTTTAAGGCCTTGGGGTTTAGCTGAAAAGGTTCTGACCATTACAGTTGACAATTGCACTTCTAATGATTCTGCTATGACTTGCTTCAAAGATTTGATGAGAATGAATGGAAATTGCATTAATAATGCACAAAATCTGCATATGAGATGTACAGCCCATATAGCTAATCTTATTGTGTCGGATGGTTTAAAGTTGCAAGTAGAGTGCATTGATAAAGTCAGGGCATTTGTGAAGTATGTGAGGGGTTCTCCATCTAGGATCAAATGGTTTAAGGAAGAAGATGAAAAATTGAGAATTTCGTGTCAATCTTCATTAGTTCTTGATGTGCCTACTAGATGGAACTCTACTTATACTATGCTAGAATTTGCTTTAAAATATAAGAATGTCTTCCTCGGTTGGATCCTCCAAGAAATGCCCAAGGACATATTTCAGCTGAAGAATGGAAAAAAAAATAGAGGTGCTTGTGAGTTTTCTCAAAGAGTTTTATGATTTTACCAAAGAAGTGTCTGCGTCTTCTCATGTTACAGTGAATAATGTGTTCTTTTATATCAGTAACATCATAACTGCATTGGAATCTTGGATAGATAGTGCTGATTTTGATTGTCACTCTATGGCTTTTGAGATGAAGGCTAAGTGTAACAAGTATTGGGACGCTATAGAGAAGATGAATATGCTGATTTTTGTTGCTATTATCCTAGATCCCACTTATAAGGTTGAAATGGGTCTACAAGACCTATATGGAAAGACTAAGGCAGAAGAATTAGTTAAAAAGGTAAAGCATTTTGCTAATAGTTTGTTTGATGAGTATAAAAGCATGTATGGATCTTCGGCGACTCCTATTATTTGTGATGAGGAACCTTGTGAAATGGCAAGTATGGAATCAAAGGATAAAGGTAGTTCTAAGTTCTTGAACAAACTCAGCCAGAAAAGGAAAATGCTCCATGGAAATGATGTTGGTGTAATTGAATTTGATAGATACTTGAATGAGCTACCGAGTGAATGTGAGCAAGGTCATATTTTAGTTTGGTGGAAACTAAATGAATCTAGATTTCCTATTGTTGCACGTATGGCTCGTGATATTTTAGCCATTCCTATCTCAACAGTCCCTTCTGAGTCAGTCTTTAGTACAGGAGGACGCACTCTTGATAAATTTCGCAGCCGTTTAACCCCTAAGGAATCTAAATTTACTTATTTATTTACATGTTGGATTATTTAGCCTTTCTTAATATATTCTGTAATTTTTATGCATGTGTTTATAAGACTGTTCAAGGACTTATTTGTACACAAGATTGGCTTCTTGCAAGCTTGAAGTCGGGCATTGACGATGAGGGAGATTCTACGAATGTGCTTATAAAAATGGAAGATGGTAATTAATATTAATACTGTTATATTCTAGCTGATTGTGTTACATCCCTATAAAGCATTACACTAACTATTTCAATGTTTGATTTTGTTCTAGATGTGGAAAAAGAATTCTCACTGCTATCTTTTGCTGACAAAGAACCTATTTACTTTTGAGACTAAGGTATTTTATTGATAACTAGAATTCCCACTGTTATATTCTGTTTGTTAAATTTCTGTTCAGATCTGTATCATATACTTCCTATTTCCTAATCTGTCATAATAATTTTTGTAGGTATTAATGTGTCACCAAGGGGCAAGGGCTCTAAGGATGTAGAAAGACATGGAAATGGCAGAATAGCAACTTTTTTGGACATATTCTGATTACTGACTTCTTGAATTTTAATAGTTAATGGTTAATATTAAGCACTTGAACTTTGGTAGTGCAGTTTTTGTGGATATGACTTTGTGAAGTCAAGTGATAGGAACACTTCTGCAATTTTTGGATAGAATGGGGTAAAGGTTTAGATTATAGACCGTATGTAGTTAATTTGGCTAGCACGATACTTTGGCGTGTTGGATTGGCATGTTGGATGCCGTTTTTGTAGATATGAACTACGAAATGTGTAGTCAAATGGTGAAATTATCAGTTTTGTAATTATTTTTGAAATTTCAGCAGGCTTGGAATGAGTGATTGTGGTTGTAAATTACAATTCTATGAAGCAGGTATCATGTTACAACTGATGATTCTATGAAGCAGGTATCATGGTTAATGGTTTACAGATTGGGTTTTGACTTTTGAGAATTTGTAATTTGATTATTGAATTGAACAGGTACACCGTAGACTTTTGAGTTCGGTCCAAATTCGGTCCAAGGCGGACCGAACCGGACCGAATATTTCGGTCCGGTCTTCGGTCCATAAATTTCGAATATTCGGTCTTCGGTCCGGTTCGGGTCGGTCCGGTCCGGTCCGAGTTTGGACCGATGCTCATCCCTAATCTGCTTGAGTTCTCTTTCTCTTTTTGAAAAGTTTATTTTGTTTATATAGATTTATATTATTACTTCTTCATCAAGAATTATGTGACGTGGTTTTATTTTTAAATTCTTGTAATTTGAAAAACAGTAGCTACTCCTTAATACTACATGTTTATACTTTTATTAGAATTAGTTAGTTTTACTTTTAATATATGATTTTTTTGGATTAATCGTATATTCGTTAATTCAGATATAATTTTTCAATAACAAATTGCATAACTCACTGCATAAATGAGATGCAAAGATTGACTTTCTTTAATGAAATGAGGTATTATTATATTGTATAATTATAATTTATTGAAATTTTAATAATTAGAAATTGAAGTGTAAAGATTGATTAAATACTTTTTTTTTGTCGGGGCTATCGAGGGTGTCGGGCCGCTACTATCGAGCTCACTAATCCCCGGCTAAGGCAGTTAGCACATCACTCCTTAGCATGGTTAAATCAGGAAACAACACAAATCATTAAATACTTAATTTTCCTATCTAGTATGTTCTGAATAATTTTTTACATAAGAAGTTCGTTAAATTCGTCATTTATACTAGAAAAACGTCAATTTCTGATCTAAATAATATCTAAAAAGAGTTTTATCCACATAGAAAGAAAGAATGTATTTGCCTATTTTTTTTAATTTGCACCTCTTTTATTACTTTAACCAAAGGCTTAGGGCTTATTTGATATGTATATTTATAAAGACCTTATTATTTAAAGAGAGTTTTTTTTCTTTCTAAAAGTGTGTTTGATTAAGAAAGTATTCTGTATAAACAATGTCAGTATGATATAATTAGTATTATTTATTTATGTATATTTAAAAACCATAATTAGACCATCGAGTGGGTCAAGTTCGGGTTCAAATTGCGTTCGGGTTGATAAAATTTCGGGTCGATCGAGTTTGGGTCATGTCGGGTTTCAGGTTGGGTCATGTTGATCCAACGAGACAAGAATGTTGTTTTAATGATTTTATAGGAGTAAAATAACATTTTAATAAAAAAAATTATTATTATACATTATTCTATAAAAATAATGTTATTGCATTTTCTAATTAAATTATGTGTAAATAATTTTTATTATAATGACATGTATGATGTGAAAATAAATATTTTGGGTTGGGTCGGGTTCGACCCATTTTTTGATAGATCAGGTGTCGAGTGGATCGGATTTAAGTGTCTTTTCGGGTCGAATTCTTACCGACCAGATCGGCTTTAGTTGACTATTGCCAGGTCTAACCATAATATATCTATAAATTATTTTACTTTAAACATACAACTATCGGATAAACTGCACGCGGGTTAAACTAGTTATTTTAACTTATTCCTCCGGCCATATAATTATAGAAGCAACTCGTCCGGTTTCAAAGGTGATTGTTGTACGAGTTTCTATTCTATGATTTCTAAACTATAACTGATAGTACAAAGTATGTTTTAGAATTGATCGAGTTGCATATATATAGTAGTTTCAAACTGTATTAGTACTGTAAATAAGTAGGCAAAATATTAAATTGTATAATCATTTCTTTCATAAAATTAGAATTTGTATCTCATGATATTAGTTGATTACTTGAATATTTTAGTTGATGTCTAAATTAGAATTTTTTATGCGTACGTTTACAAAATTTGTATTCATTTTGTTTGGCTTGTCATAATATTAGTTAGTACTAGAATAGTTGTGTAAATAGTTGACGATGAAATTGAAAAAAATAGTATAATAATGTAAACGGGGTTTGAGACTTATTGTACCTTTTCAAGAAAAAAACAATAATGTGAATGCTTTATAAAAGTAGGTAAACTGAAAAGTTACTACTCTACCCTTGTGTAAGAAATCAATTTTTTTACATATGGTGTAAAGGTAGACTTTTCCTTTAATCATAGGTACATGAATGTGGGTACATGAGAGATTTCTAGTAGTCATGGTTGGATTGTCGTCGATTTTATTGAACGTTTCATTTTTTGATGAACAATACTTGATTTTTATCAAGATATAACTAATTGTTCATCACATCATACTTGAATGTTCATCATCAATAAGTGCTTAAATGATCATCAATAATTGCTTAAACTAGAACTTGGATGCTTGTACTTCGCATGGACTATGATTTTAATGTATATGTTGTTATGTGTATATATTGTCTTATCATTGACATTACAAATGAGCATATGTATATTGATTTTATATACGCTATTGCATGACACTCATCACTTTCAGAAGACGACTCGATATTCTTACTCGTGTTTTAATTTCTTATATGCTATATTGTATTAGGGTATCTCTTCTACCAGCCGAACATGATTGAATGCGTAGTATACATGTGTTTTACAATTTACCAGTAGTTCAATATAAGTTAATTTAGTAAGTACTAAGAATATATTTTTTTCCAGGAGTAAGTATAGAAAAATGTTAAAATTTATCATTGTGAGTTGGATTGTTGGTAAACATGCCAGGCTGTTAATGTTTTGTTCACGTTCAATTTAATATCACTTCATTTTAATTGGATAACCTATTAATTTAGGCCAAGTTTTATGGGTCATCGAGTTGTTTGGTTTAACAGTTAATTTTTAAAAATGAAAAATTAATTAACTATTGAAAATTTAATAATTATTTAGAAAAATTTAAATATGCTACAATAAGTTATATCATTATATTGCAGTAATAATTTATAATTTATTTTTCTTATTTTACCTAAATAATGAGAATTAGAAGGATTAAGATAGTCATCTTTTTAGTTTAGAATAAATAAGAACTATTTGAGGTTTTTTTAATTTTTTTTTTGCCCGAAGGTAAATAATTTTAGTAATGTTTCAAAATATCCCAAAATTACAATTCACTGATGAATATTCATTCTCCTCAACATAGTTGTACCCCTCCTACCATTAGTTTTAAGCTTATTAACCATCC